>NC_045435.1:22612336-22920938 GCF_002776525.5 Piliocolobus tephrosceles | reverse complement strand
ATAGTATATATATATATATATCCTATACACACACACATTACAAATAAATAATGTGTGTTTTATATATATATACTATATATATCCCATACACACACACACATATATATCATATATATACATATATATATATAAATTAAAACTCATTAACCTTGTCAATGTGGGTGAATTCCTGGCAGATGATGGACCAAGACACTCAAAACTTTCTAGATGGCTGAACTATAACTCTAAACTACTGATAGCAATGGATCAAGTTGAATTTAGTGTTTAAGAGACTGAAAGCCACAAAACCACATCAAGCAATATTGATTTTCCTTAAGTGCTGAAGCTTTTAAGGAAATCTTACAAAGAAGTGTATTGTAGAAGGCTGTGCCCCGTCAATTTTGCTGAATTCTGAAAGTTGAATACTGTTTGGGAGAACGAAACAAATGGAGAGACCTTTGGGGTTAATAAAAGTGAAGTTCCCAAAGAATTGGTTGGTGGGAAATTAGAAAAACATCACAACCATTTAGCCTTACTTCAGGGGAAAGGTTAAAACCAGGCATGCTATCATGCTGTCATCAAGGATAACAGACAAAGGCTACGATAGCACGTGGACTGTCATGCTTCACTACTCTCCAAACACAGGCGACACGGCTAGTTCACCAATCATGCACTCCAGAACCACATCAGACATATGCATGACATGAGCGTCACACGCAGGATGCTGCTTTTACAAATACTGTCATCATGCTACATGATTTATTTCAACTTGCCATTATGTATGTTCCCTCCTTCCTGATAGTTTACTTTATACATAATATCCAATACATTATAGGGAGTATGTGTTTCCAAGGCCAATCACCAAGCCTAATATTGGTCAGGCTATCTAAATGTAAATTCAAGATGTTTGAACTCTATCTGATGATAATTTGAATTAAAAAAAAAATAATCTCAAGAACACAACGTCAAAAAAAATTAAAGATCAAAGTGAGGTTAGCTACTCCCTTACATCTGACTTACATGTGGTCGGAGTGCAAAATTATAAAAGTAAGGAATACACATAATCATAAGCCAGGTAAACATAGGGCTAAAACACAGCTAGTTTTTCTTAGACAGTCAGAAAATACAGTATTTATCATTGAAGTTGACACCTCCATCTATTTATTTTCTATTCATATCAGATGATAATTGGAGACCTTTATCTTCTTCTTACTCCTTATTTGTATACTGTTTGTACTGAAATATCTTCCATATCTAAATATTCCAAATTCTGCAGGGCTTTTTTCATAAAAAATATATTTGGCTTGATATTCTTCTTTACTTCATTAAGTAAATATGAAGATTTGTTTTATACTTATGAAAGCAAATATTTTATATATATTTCTTAGAAATTGTTTTTACTAGAGTAAGAGGCAGTTTAAAATTTAAATGACTTTGCATACAAAATATCTATTTGAAGGTTAATTACATTATATAGTGAGGATCCATAATTTTCCTATACAAGCAACATAAATGTTTATATCAATTTAATGTTTAGTAAATATTAGAGTTGTATAGAAATAAAACAGAATTTTCAGAGTAACAGATACCATGAATGAAAAGGCACAAATATGTTTTGAGGAATATTTTTATATTTAAGATACTTATAGCCACAGGCACCATTCATCTGAATTTCTCCAATAACACAGGAAAATTTTCATCTATTTACAATAAAAACCAGGTTACGTTCTTGGAATAAGAAAACGTTGCCCATTGATTTAAGCATGCCTATAACACGGCACACAGAAAGACTTAAAAACAGTATTTCTGAGAGTTAGAAAAAAATTGATCATTATTTAAACTGCAAAATAATTTTTGCAATTGTATGAGAGATAGTTGAACACATATTTGAATATATAGTGCATCATTTAAACATTTATGCCTTCTGTAGGGACATTTTAAAAAATATTTTAATCTTCTTTTAAATGGGTTATCTATGTATATAGTTATAAAACATTGTTTTCTATTCTACATTTCAAAAGCGTAGAAGCTGATGAATACTAAAGGTAATTATTTTATTAAAGGTACATGAATATGTGTTTATTTAGTGCAGCAAAGGGAGGGGTATGTCGTTAAAATGTTATTATACTTGTTCAGAAAAATAATATTTGTAATTTGGTAACCAGAGACACTGTATTTGATGGGTAAGTGTGAAACCATAATCAGAAATTTTTAAACAGTAACTTTATTAGTTTTATAATTAAGAATTTCAAGAGACAAATCATTTGTTAATCATTAAACCAGAAAAAAATGCATTTAAATATTTCATACAAAAGTTGCAGCTGTTCCAGACGATTCTGAATACAGTTCAGCAACGAAGCTGTTGCTGAACTTTTTCCCCAGAAAATGAGTACTGGTACAGAGCAATTTCAGAGCTTGCTAATAGCTCAACTTTGAAAGAAGAGTTAAAAGAGAGTCAGTTTTTTTATTAAAAGAAATATTTCAATTACTAGGAAAATGTTGGTTTTATATCATTATTGAAGAGGTGATACATTTTGAATGATAGGGTTTTCTAGGAAAGAAGTCACTTTCTCCACTAAATAAAAAATTTAGCTCTCCAAAAAGAAGCCGTTAATTTCAGATTAAAGCTAGAAAATTGTCAGTGGAAAGAGAACTGTTAGTTGAGAAGTAGGCCTGCTACATCTGTTACATATTTCTCTGAATTATCAGAGTTCTGTAGGAAAGAAGTTGGTACTTCCATTGAATAAAAGGTATGTTATTTATGTTAAGGGTCATAGCTATTTTCTAATGTGTTAAAAATTACTACATAATTAATATAGTCCATAATTAATATAATCCAGTTAAAAATATTGATACTATTTTCCCCTACCTCTTGTGTTCAATAAAGGAAACTAATCTTACTCAATAATATTTCTTTTCTTATAAATATACCTTAAGAACTAGTTAAGCCATGATACCAACTTGATTTACACACTCAGTCACTTTTGCAAATCCAAAATTCATTGCCCTGTACACAACTTAGACTGAAAACCTCAGTAGAAAAAAATTTAATGGATTGCAATCTATATTTCTAATTAAATCCTATAATTTCTCAGGTCAATTCTTTATTTAATATACACCTGCAGGACAGATTAAGACTCCAGCCAGCTTTCCATAGCTGATTCACCATCTTGGGAGGCCCAAGTTTCCTCCAGGCATGGAAGTTTTGGGAATGTTCCAGAAGGTTTCGGGATGTCTCTTATAAGTAACAGGAAGAGAACAGTTTACTTTTGACTTTGACGATGCCTGATACTAGCATGGGAGTTGAACATCATTTGAACTGAAGCACACATTTGTCTCCTATGCACCTAGCCTCCTGAGATTCTTGCTATATCTCCCAACTGATTACATCATAACTCTTCAGCTACTACCTTCTGTGGTGCTTTCATACCCTGCAGTGTCACCCTGGCAAATGCTCTGGCTCATCCATGACTAAACTCTCACCTGGACAAATGGAAATCGTTATATTTCCTAGATTTTTACGCAGGAGCCCTGAAAATGTCTAGGTATGGTCAGCAATAACTATTATGGATGCTCCATAAAACCCTCTCATTTATTTTTGCTGTGTCCAGCTGAGGGGATCATATGAGTCTGCCATTTTCAGGAGTCTTTAATGGCTAGAGATTCAGTGTTTCTTTTTCCTCACATTAATTATATTACAAATAAACCTTGCTTTGTTGTTCATAATTATGTGGTTTTCTCTACAAACTATCTTCATTTTTCTCAACTGAAATGCTCATTAGGATCTTAATGGTGCTGATGATTTCTTTAGTCCACATATACCTTGACTTCTATGATAGGTGCTTTGTAACATGTTAATTAAGGATTTGATTATTGTTTCATTAACTCTTAAAGGGATACTGTGGGAGACTTGGGAATGAGAATGGAGTATGTTTTTACTTCCTCAGATTATTGATATATTGCACATTAATATTTCTCATAAAACCTTACAATACTGACAATCTGCAAGATCTGTAGACTGAAAAAATGGGCAACCCTTACATTGGTTTCCCAGGGCTACGGAAACAAAGTACCACAAACCGGGTAGCTTAAAACAACCAAAAACTTATTGTCTTAGAGTTCTAGATGCTAGAGTCTGAAATCAAGGATTTGTAGGGCCATCCTCTGAAATCTCTAGTGTTGCCTCTTTCAGACTTCTGTGGTTTGTCAGTGTCTTTAGCATTCCACGGACTTCAGCTGCAGCATTTCAGTCTTTGCCCTTGTTACGTGGTGTTCTACATTTGCATGTTTCTGTAACTCTTGTCTTCTTGGACACACATCACCCTTCTGCAGTATGACCCCATTTGACATAATCACATGTGCAAAGACCCTATTTCCAATTATGGTCATACTGTGAAATACCAAGAGTTAGGACTTTAATGTATCTTTTAAGGTGATACAGTTCAAAACATAAAAAAGCCTATTTATAAAGCCTTTTTTCAAATAAAAAATGAAATATGGTATAATAAATATGTGTCTACATATTTATTATAAAATAATATAATTTATATTTATTTATTATAAAATAATATTTATATATTATTATAAAATACTAAATATTATATATAGTATTATATTATATATAATATAAATAAAATATGCATATATACATATGCACATATAAAATAAATCAAATGTCATCACAGACATATCAAAATATTATGTGATTGAAAGGAAAATAGCAAGTAACTGCATCCTATTTAATATTAGGGTACAGTTCCCATCAAATCTATACAGCAGTTCCCATCAAATCTTTCTTCTGAGAACAAATTCTAAGTAAATAATTCAAAACATGGGGGAAAAAACTCTAAGAAGAAGTATGTTTATTGCTGAATTATTGCAGTAAAAAAAAATCAAAACATGGGTATGATTAAATAAACATAACACATCTACTAGGTCTAATTTAAAAATATCAAAGTGTACACAACCATATGTAAAATTTAGGGAAGAACTACATAGAACTACAAAATTTTGGATTTTACTGAAAAAATTATGAATAAGAGATGTCTTTCAATTTTCCAAAAATTTCTGTATCATTGAATTCTCACCTATGTGATTTATAGTACTTACATTAAGTTAGAAATTGTGATTATAAAGTTTTATAACCACAAAAGTTCAGAAATCAATTTCTATTTAAAAATTTGTTGTTCAAACTATACTGAAAATAAGGTACTACAGGCTTCAGAAAAGTTTTCAAACCAATATTGTATTCACAGCATTTCAGTCTTCTTATGGAACTCCACTTATTTCAGGATAATCCAGCACTACATGTAATTAACATAATAGATCCCTGATAAAAATGATCTTCCACTAGTAGAAACAAATTAAAGTGCCAAATAATTCACTAATGAAAATATACCTGTTTTGAAGTTAAAATACTGATACTAGTTTTTCTTGCTTCTTGTGTTCATTAAAATGCGAGATTATTTTACTCACTCAATAACATTCCTTTCCTTTTAAATGTATCTGAAGAAATAAAGGTGAATCACAATGCCAACATGATAAACGTTTTAGGTTGATTTGTCACTTTTTGTATTTATCTCCATCAATTCTTGATCTGTTTGTGTGTTATTCAGTATGTTGATTTCTGTCTGTCTTGAAATGCCATCCTTCTCATTCCCTTTATTATGTAATTGGCAGGGGCATAGCGTGCTTTTTTAACCCAAGACTCCTTAATCATATTCCATTGTGTGATACTATTAAAATATGCTAACTAAGGTGAATTTAAGGAACAACACACAGACATTTTGAAAGGTTATGATCTATGACAATCCACTGCTTTAGAGTTGGTTTAATTGAATTAGTTGTTGCTCAAAAGAATCTGAGGAACAAAGAACACATGACTGAACATTTTCATGGAAAAATTTTTGACCTTTTCCATATCAATGCATTGATTGGCAGATTATTCTACTCTCTCACAACAAAAGAATTTTATAAGGGAAAAGTGGAGATAATATTTGAAAAGATAGAAAATCTATGCAAAAGAGGAAATTCCAATGCATAATAGGATTCAGAAGGAATCACAAGTATAACATTTTGTGTCATTTGTTATAACCATAAAAATTCTAATTTATGTATTCTCATAACATTAAGAATATTACATTCTAATTTATATCAGTGACTAGCTTCATTTTATCCAATGATGTCTCTGTTTTAAGAAAAGATTATTTTCTTTCTTTTCTTTCTTTCTCTCTATTGTGCAATTCTAAATAAGTATTTTATGAATTTATAATGTTTAACTCAGTTACTTTAATCTGCTTCTTCAACAAACATGTTCTCTAGAAAATCACAAGGCAGAAATCAAACTGCACCACATAAAAGGCGGCAATAGGCTACTTAGAGGAAACATTGAGCAGAGTAGCCACCCCAGAGGTGACAATCAAATTGAATGAAGTTGTTTATTTTCATAAACACATGGTGCCCTCTAAGATTGGCAATGACTATTTAATTCTACTTGGAATTTCTAACCTTCAATGTACTGTATTCTTCTCACACTCATACATTTCTTTGAAAGGTTCAGATGTCATGTTCTCTGTGAAATTTTTCCTAACCTTTTCAAATTAAATTACGGATTCCTTTTTCGAATTTTCATTACCCATTACACACAGTAGCTCCAAAATGGAATGCACCTTTCAGTGTTGTAAGGTCATTATGCTTGCCTCCATGACACAATAAGCTCTTTCTGGTCAGGATCAGTACTTACGACACTGTATTTTCACTAGTGTAAAGTTGGCATTCAAATATCACCTTTTAAAAAAGAAATGAATGCAATGACACTAATTTAATATTTACCAGAGAGCATTTTGTCCTTGTTTTTACTTCCCTTTAAGTTAACAAAGCTGTTCACTGTATATACAAGTGCTAACTTTTATTATCAAAACTATATTTTAAATATTTAAGTTGAATAAAGTAATTTTACTGTATATACAAGTGTTCACTGTATACACAAGTGATAATTTTTATTCTCAAAAAATATTTTAAATATTTAAGTCAAATAAAGTGATTTTGTTCAATGGAAGTAAAAGAAAAGTCCTTAACACCTCGTGTTTGGTCCAAGGTGCCCCGAAATTAGTAAGCATCTTAGCTGTAGAAACACAAAAGCGAGTGAAGGGAAATAACTGTGTGCTTCAGGAGCATCCCAAGTGCTAACATGAATTATAATGCATGTTCAATGCAAACTGACAAGTAGATTTAAAATGACAAAAGAGACAGTAACAGGAGATGGGCAGTCAAAATCCATCTTGTATTTGGCATTGGCATTTGGTTAAAACTAATATTTATTATATTATATATAATGTATATTCTATATAAGCTGAGAGGTTAAAACTAATATTTATTCCTAGATGCTAAATGATATTGTTGTCAGGAATAGTAATTGTAAAAAGAAATGTATTCTATGTTTAATGGATGCTATATTTAGTGGATATTAACAGGCAGATGCCAATAAAAGTTAATAAAAATGAAAAGACATCTGTAAGTGTTCCTATTTTTATCGATGAGTCACTTTTTGTTAATACTAGATGAAATAGCCACATCTTTTTGTAGAATTACATTGCTTCTTTAACCAATGTCTTTATCCTGGACTTATTCATTATTATTATCATAAAAGTCATTTGTCTTTTTCTATCAAAAAGTAGGATGGATACATGTAAGTGCAAGATGAAATGAGACATTCCATAAATTAAAGGACAAGTACATAAATATGTCAACAAGAGGAGGTAAATAAACAAAGGAAAATAAATACCTTCTAAGATTGCAGACCAAATATGGCATGATAGAGAACATAATTCTCAGCAGCTCAAGGTTCTGGACATCATACATCTAGATGCTTTCTATAAGTTCTTCAGGCATAAAAAAATATTACTGAGAAGAAAATACATTAATGTTGGAATTTAGAAGGCAGTGTTAGAAACTTTAAAGAGAATTTTTTGTGGTCAATTTTTAACTACAAATCAACTTTTACTTGACTTTTTAAATAATTGTCTGGTTTATGGGATTATATATAATATATATTCTATATAAGCTGGGAGGTTAAATGACCCAGGTATTCAACTTGCAGATGAGAGAGAGAGAGAGAGACAGCATTGGCTATAGGTTTTATCAACTCCATTTTATCCATTTCTTAGCTGCATAATTTCTGACCAATTTTTAAATTGTGTGCAAAGCATCACCAACTGCATATTGTGGTAACTCTAAATCAGAACGGCTTTTTCATTCCTTCGTCATTTTAATACACTATTTTTTATTAACACACAGAACTGAAACTAAAAAAAAAATCAGCTGAAAAGTGGATTAATTTGTTTTCTAATAATTTTAATTTAAAAAGTTGCAGACCTTTCTTTTAGTATTGATGGAAACTATTACTTGATTTTTTGTTCTTAAACTACACAGATTTAAAATGGATCTAGAATAATAAATAATGCTTTTCCTCATCCAAGGTATCTTTTTTAATCCTTTATTAACGCTAAGGTAAAATATACATTGACTATAGATGGATTAATAATGTTTTTTACTACTCATACTCTTTTACAAAAACCTTTAATTCATGAGGAAAAAAGGCAATATAATATAATATTTTCTTCAGGCCTAATAGTAGTAAAAACCTGATAATTAATGTTTTTACTTATTTATTTGTTTGCTTGCTTTACACACAGCCTGAATGAAGTATGTTAAATGGCTGTATATATATGGCTTCATTGCTGAAATAAGAAAAATGAGATAAATGGTGCAAACACTGTGACCATATGGTGTATACTACTTCACTAAGCAAAACTTAGGAATCTGAAGTCCGAATCACATTCCCAGTTCTCTTACCAGGCAATTGAAACTCAAATTATTTAGACATCTCTAGAGCACTTTTTTTTTTTAGTCAGATGGGTGCTATTTAACTGAGTAGACAAGAGAGGGAAACCAGGTTCACACAAGAGAGGATGGCCATATTTCAGAAATGAAAAAAATTAACAATTTATGATAATTAATGTATTCTCAAATTCCTTCCCAGGAACACTATTTTTCTTTTTTTTTTTCTTTTTTTTTTTACTTTATTTCTGAAAAGTCTTTTGTTTTTTTAAAATCATACTTTATGTTCTAAGAACTCAAACAAATTTACAAGAAAAAAGAAACCCCATCAAAAAGTGGGCAAAGGATATGAACAGACAATTCTCAAAAGAAGACATTTACACAGCCAACAGACACATGATAAAACGCTCTAGGGCACTTTTAAGTTACCAGCATGTTAACAGGGTGATACTATGACAAGAGGAAAGACCTTTTTTATTGCATCATTCCTCTTAACATGCTAGTATTTAATGAGACAGTATCTTGGTTGCAAGACCTATACTTCCGTCCTTGTTCCTTCACCAATGGACAGTCAGCTCCCACAAGTCCTTGAACCTCCCAGCTTTTGTTTTCTCATCTAGAAATGATCACAACATTGATGACTCCTTGGCTTTCTTACATGATAATGTAGCTCTATAAATATAACTACCTGTGAGTTTACTTTTGAATTCTAATAAGTGTATCTTTCTTTGCTTAGAATTGTCTGTTGAATTCTTTTTTTGTTTGTTTTTTGAGACGGAGTCTCGCTCTGTGGCCCAGGCTGGAGTGAGCGGCGCCATCTTGGCTCCCTGCAAGCTCCACCCCCCGGGTTCCCGCCATTCTCCTGCCTCAGCCCCCCAAGGAGCTGGGACCACAGGCGCCGCCACCACGCCCGGCTGATTTTTTGTATTTTTAGTAGAGACGGGGTTTCACTGCATTAGCCAGGATGGTCTCCATCTCCTGACCTCGTGATCCGCCCACCTCAGCCTCCCAAAGTGCTGGGATTACAGGCGTGAGCCACCGAGCCCGGCCTGAATCCTTTAAATAAGTTTTCTTCCTTTTTTTCTTTCTCATTCTCATGCAAATCTTCAGAAATTTAATGTTTTGATTTTAATTTATTAGAACGTTTACTAGAGACAAATGCAGTTTCATTCCATGGTTTGTTTAATGATTTTCATAGTTGAACGGGGAGTAATTCTGAACTCCTGCAACATCTCCCTCTTATTCATGGTGATTTATTGGACATTTCTTTTTGGATAGAGAAAGACAACTTAATGTCACATTAGGGAAATCTGACTGCAGATGAATACTAAACTGGTCACATGAAATGACTACCTCCTGTTGTGTTTTGTCTTTGGCATAGGACAGACTTTTTACAAAAAGTTAATTAATGAATTAATTCAGTGGTTGGCGAAAATTAATTAATTTTCTTATAAATTAATGAAATTAATTCAGTGGTTGGTGAAATTGTATGAACACCCTACTATCATTCCCAGTTTTCACCATGCGGTATACATTGATCAGAAGTGGATACTGATTTTATAGCTTTTATCTAACAAAAGAAGCTTTCATTTATAATACAACCATCAGGATGTTTTAGGCAGTTGTTTCTGATTTTTTCAGAACAGAAGAAATTTCTCTTCTATATATGAAAAGTTTTCCTTTTGTTTTTACCTTCTTTAACATTTTGTATATCCCATGTGAGCTGATAAATACTAAGATTTAGTGCATACAATGAATTGCATTAACATGCAGTGTACAACTCACAGCAAGATATAAATGAAGTTTGAGGGCACATCTTGTTGTTGAGGTTTTGATGACAACATTTTCATATCCATTAATAGCATTTTGTGACATCAGGGCATAATTGTATGCAAAATAAATCCTTATGGAAATCAAAACTGGAAACAACATGTCGCAATTTCTAATGGCTCACCGCTATTACTCATGTGTTTCTTAAGAAAAAACATCAATTTCAATAAAATATCAAAGCCCTTAAAGCAACTCTTTTCTACTTATTTCTTCATATGTAATAAATTACCACAAGTCACTTCCTGAAGTGATAAGATTTCTCTGTAGCCAGATTACTTTCATTTTCAACCAGAGACTGCTCATTTTATTTTTGTCTTTTGGCTAAATAAGATTAGGCTAAATCAATCAGAGACCTCGATTAATAGACAAAACAATGTATTTTCAGCTTCTGAATTATTTCTTATATAATGTCATTTGTGGAAGGTATTGTGAGTCCCTTGTTCCCAAGTTTGTTTTCTATAGCATTAGAATAACTGAATTCTTACCATTACATCATACTCTGATTATATGTAGGCCACATTTCATTTATTAATTTAGAAACATGCATCCCACATTCAAGTTTTGTTGGCAAGCTTTTTAATTATCTGTTTTTTAAATAAGTTGACTTACAAGATTCAAAGATGATTATTAGGTTTTATTTTTGAGCTTCATAAAAAATCATTTTGTGCATATTTTTAAACCCACTATTAGCTCCTCAATTAAAAATCATGATGTTCCTTTGAATAATACAATCACTTTATTGAACTGTTACTCTAAGTACCATTAATTTAAAATTCCCTAAGAATATTTTGTTCATGATTTTCTTAAGGTTTTTACTTCTTAAAATAAGGGCTACAGGAGACAAATTGCATTTTATATATTTGAATCCGCATGTCTTTCCATAGGACATATATATGGTTAGAAAAATGAAGCAGATATAAAAAATAATACTTCTCCCTTGAAGATATCAACATCCCTTTGTTTGATACCTGATATAACGGAAATCCAGAGAATTTTCTTAGATTATATGTGAAAGCAAACCAATTAAAACACTTTGACTTCCCAAATAAAAACAAAATTCTCTGAAATTTATGATAAATTTTCAGTAATGAAAGGCACTAAAATTTGTGCTCCTTTTGAAATTATCTCACATAGATAAAATATATGTGGTTTTCTTCTGTATTCTCATGTATTCTCATACTTCATGCTTAAAAACTTAGGGGTTTATATTATGAAAGTGCCATTACAAGTACATCTGTTATGATGTGACTATCCTCATATACTGGAATACGTGTAAACCTTTGTAATATTTATAATTTACAAGTTGTAAAACAATGTAATGAATCAAAATGATATTTTAAATTAATTTGTTGAATTTCTACTTCAAAAGTTTTAGATTGAATGAATATTACTTCGCAGCCTTATTTATGTGAAGTTAATGGCAGTCTAATTCTGACATCCCACAGCACTGTAAAATTTTATTTAGGATAACATTATTTGTTTTTAATCAAAAGCCTTCATGAACTTTTAGTCTTGAGCAGGTACCACTGGGGAAAATGATAAACAAAAATATTTAAGGTCAAAACTATAAAATAAAAGCAAACTTACTCAAATAAACTTATTGTACAAATTTTACAATATTAGATAATACTCTTAGTACTAAAATATAAAATTCAGACAAGCTGAATGTCAGTGTATCGTAAACTATGTTATTTCATATGATGAATCGTTATAAAATAACACGAACATTTAAAAAAGTAAATATATTAGATATATAGTAAGTATAGAGGTGTTTATATGTGATATTTTACCCCAAATTCTGCATGGTTGTATTTGTATTAAAATTAATTTTTTTATTAATCTTTTTAGAGGTTAAGTCTATAAAGAGCTGAGGTATTAAATTACTAGTCCCAAATCACCAAACTAATGTGAGTAATATATTTTAAAGAAGACAGAGAAGTTTACTAAGGCACGTTTAGCTTTAAATTCTTAATTGCTATCTAGAGAAAAATAAAAAGAACTCCAAATGGGCAGGATTCTTCATTGAGTTTTTTCATTGGTGATACTCATATGCCTTAAGCAGTCCAAGGACAAAGGGGATACTCAAAAGACATTTGTTCAGTGACTGCACCTGTGTCTTTTGGGCATGTTCATTACTTTTTCTGTGTATTAGAGTTAGGTAATGCCACGCACCTCATTGAGCTGTTGTAAGAATTAAAACACTACAGAAAATGCATTTAGTGCCACTCTCTTAGCTGGGTTTGAAAACACTTGAGACATTAGTTCCGCATATGCATTTAATAAAATATTCTTGCTCTTATTTAAAGGCTTCATGAAAAATAAATCTAGGCTCCAGGTTATGCTAGAATAAGATAATACTTTTAGGCAGGTTTTTTACTGTTAACCTTCAAGTTATAAAAGAAAATACCTCTTCACCTTTAAAAGAAGAGGGATCCTAGTGTAATTCATGAATATTAATAACTATGGATGCAAATTGTCAAGCTCTTTACCAACAGTAACTCTTTTAATACCTATTCTTTTGTAATATTTAATACCCACATTAAAAATGTAAAAAGGAAAAAAGTAAAATTAATTTTGAGAATATTATTTAAACTAATAAATCCAAGTTATTGCTTTAATATTTAATCAATACAAGAATCATCATTGAGATGTTTTATGTTATTTTTGTACTTTTTGTTTAAAGTCGGTGTGTTCATTATACATTAAGCACGTCTTAATTAAGATGTTAAATTTTCATAGAGATATAATTGATCTGCCTTTAGATTTTATAAAGTTTAGTTGAAAAAATGGATTCATATAGTCAAGGTGTTCCAAATATATGTTTTCCAATAACTGAATAGAATATTAGTTTTAATTTTACATAAAATTACTTAAACACAATTCCTTAGTATTGTTGCAAGTGCTTAATTGCTGCATGTGGCTAGTGGCCACCATACTGCAAAGTACAGACGTATGATAACAAGACTGACAAACAGGATGTTAAAAATACATATAATGAATGAATGAATGAATGAATATATGACCTTTTAAAATATGTCTTTCATTTAATAGAACTAGAATTTCTCCAGTCTTGTGTCCTTTTATGTAAGCTATTTATACCAATGTTTTCTAAAGAATCACAATTTTACCTCATCTCATTTATCAGCCTAAAGCTCTCAGTCTTCACCAAAGTATGCACAGGAAAATAACTTGATTGATAGTGACTGTATATCTGATTCTGTCTCCAAGATAATTCGTATTTTTTAATAGATGGAAACATTTTCCATGTTCATATGTACATGCACATGGATGTGCGGCGTGTGTGTGTTTGTGTGTTTTGGGAAGTGCTTTTTAGCACTTCAAAAAGTAAAAGCTAAAACGTGTGGACTATTACAAGGGTTTTAAGTTACAGAATTAACATGTTGGACAAGAAAACGTACATTCAGGTTTGAATAAAAGTTTTTCATATAGAGGGTTATCTATCTGCAATAATGCAACAGCAAATGCTGTCGTGATTTATGAACATGGAAAAGTGTGGACATTTTTTAAACTGTCAAAAACAAAAATAATGAGAGTTAACATAGGAGGCAAAACTAATTCACATTAATTATTTTAGACTGTGAACTTACTGATTATTGTACTCACAGTATTTTTGCATCAAGCACTCAATGCAATGGTGACAACTCACTACTTTGACATCTCACCAAGTTTGATCTCATTCTTCCTGTCTCTGCCTTAGCATCCTAAACATGTAATTCATTTGTTCTATGTTAGCATTATAAAAAAGATTTTAAAAATTTGAATTGGTAGAATATATGGTTGCCTTTGATTGACAAGTGAAGACTGAAATTATAAGATGTCTTTTTGATAATTTAGTAAATGTGTTCAAACATTGCCATTTTTATTTGCTGCGAAACCAAGAACAATCTCTCAACTACAATTGATTCTGCCTGGTCACTCCGCTGGTGGTGGAGTACTGGTAATTTACAGAGAGATGATTGTGCATTTACTTACAAATTTCCTCATTCTTAGGCAAGTGAGGATTCCAAAGGCATACAACTACTCACAATTCTGTTTACACGCTGACATTTCTAAAATAACTCAAAATGGAACTCTTGTCTCTGGAGTTACTGGCTTCAGTAGGATCCAATTATATACCTTTCACTTTTTATAAAAGTCTAAGATTTTAAAGATCAATGTAGTAACCCCTAAGCAGAACCAAAGGAGAGCTAAAACTATTATTTTAACAAAAGGTAAAATAATAAAAATGCTTATTTTAAAAATGTTAATGGATTGACAAAAACTGTGATTAATTTGAATGCTTGAAATGTACCGTAAACTTTGCTTACATTTTTAACCCCTTTTTGAACGTAATAAAGAATCTTGTTTGGATTTCAAAAAAAAAAAAAAAAAAAAAAAAAAATGAAAATCAACCAAAACGGAACACAGCTTATAATTATAATCCATGCTCTTTTCTTTGGAAACTAAGATTTTGCAATAAGGATAATATTTTCATTGAGTCTCTAACATAGGAAAGTAATAAATATTTTCTCAAAGAATGAAAAGAATTAAATTGGGTTGGATTGAGTTGAGCTTAATGGAATGGACACTTTATGACTGTAAAACTTCTTTATTTCGGCCAGGCGCGGTGGTTCACTCCTGTAATCCCAGCACTTTGGGAGGCTGAGGTGGGCAGATCACGATGTCAGGAGATCGAGACCATCCTGGCCAACATGGTGAAACCCCGTCTCTACCAAAAATACAAAAATTTAACCGGGCATGGTGGCTCGTGCTGCTCTAATCCCAGCTACTCGGGAGGCTGTGGCAGAAGAATCTCTTGAAACAGGAAGCTGGAGGTTGCAGTGAGCCGAGATGGCACCACTGCATTCCAGCCTGGCAACAGAGCGAGAATCTGTCTCAAGAAAACAACAACAAAAAACTTCTTTCTTTCAGTAAGATTTTAAGCATCAAAAGTAAAAGATAATTTATTAAAATCTTTAATAAATACATGATATATGTATTTTTTAATCTGAAATCTCTGCCAATCAATAAGAAAAAAACCCTCTCGTGGAAAAAAAGACAAAGAATGGCAAAGATAATTTATTAATTATGCACAAACAAAAATATTTTCATTCTCATAACCAAAAGAAAAAAACAAAAAGTTTAAAAAATTTTTAAAAATCCATTTGTTCTTTTGTCTTCAGGTAAAGGCAACTTCAGATTTGTTTCTTATCTCTATAGATTAAATTGGCTTTGTATAATTTTACTAAAATTGTACCACACAGAATATTTTATTTCGCTGTCTGGCTTATTTTACTCAGCATAATAATCTTGAGATTGATCAATGCTATTAATTCATTTTATTTTTATAATTATATTTATATATTTTATTACATGTAAATATGTCATGCTAAACAATACTTGATATGACAATATGCATAAACATATGTATATATTTACATATTCTTTTGTTATTGATTATCAATCTCATTAGAGTTTAATCTCAGTGGAGTTAGTTAGAAATTTTGTCAATGCCATTAACTTTTTTAATCCAATGGCTAACATAATGTTTGGCTAATAGGCAATAAATAACTGTTAAAAGTTTCTTCAATGCATTTACTTATAACACTTTGTATCCATATTGAATTATTTTCTTAGAAGAAATTTCAAAATATGAAATTATATACTTCAAAATTATAGACTTCAAAAGGCAGGACCAACTCTCCATTAACAGGTGGATGGATAAATAAAGTGTGGTATACCCATACATGGAAATCTTGCATAAAGTTTGGAGAAGTTTAAGTAGAAAAGTAACATGACGTACAATTTGAAGATATGAGTTTGCTTTGAAGAATTTGTATCAAGGACGTATGTGAAAGATCATTGATTTGTGTATCATCTATTTGCAGAAATATGCAATCATATATGTATGTGAAAAACACCAATAAAAGACAACATATTAGCCATTATTATTCAGTTTATCAGAATGGTACAGCAATAGATGGCAATTGTGCCTTTTTTCAACTTTCTTTTTCACCCTGTTTTATGTTCTTTTAACTTTCTACAGTGAAAATCAGTCTCTTTTATAATAGGAAAATGCAGGACATTTAAAATTGTTTATGCCAATATATAATTTTACTTATATTTTTTTCCTAGGAAATTGAAAGTGTGACTGATAATTATTTGAGTTTTGATGGGACTAAAGCTTCTGGACAGGCTATCCACAAGATAAGGAATATAAACGGCCAATAAAGAAGAAAAATGTTAAGTCTTTCTCATAATCTAACTAGTACAAAATTATATTAAATAACAGTGAGCTACCATTTAAACCCACTGAATTGTTAAAAATAAAATGAATGCAATTCCTTTGTTGTGTGATTACTATTTCTGTGACTTAAAAATATTCAAAATTATCATGCTTATTAGACTGTTGTCAGAAAACCAAAGATACTGGTTTCTTGCAATGTTTATAATACATTGTTTAGTATACAGAAAAAGCAAACACAATGTGTCTATGTGTAAAAATTAATAGTGGCAATCTCTGTTGGATGAGAGTACTGATAATTTCATTTTCTCATGCATGTTTTTATTATTTTTTGCCAAGTTTTTAACAACATATGCTGTTCAGAATTGAAGAAAAAAATCTTATAGATTATTTTAATACATTTAAATGCTGTTTTTTTTTTTACATTGTACTCATAAAAGCCCCTTTAATATACTGTTTTAAGAATATTGCCGTTTTGTTTCCTGGCTTCAGTATCACTTAACACTGATTCTGTCTCAGACTATTTTCTATTATGTAGCAATATTTTTCCAGTTCACATATATTATTAGACATTCTAAAGTCTACTTGTAAAATGTTTCCTCTGTTTTCTGATCTAAATACAAGAAGGTCTTCTATTTTATGATTTTCTGCAAGTTACTTATGCTTTGTGAATATCATTTCTCTTATCTATAAAATGGAAAAAATAGCACTATGAATGCAATAGACTGAATGTAAAAACTTCATTTTAATTATAGCTATCATTAATTAAATATGTATTACATGTCTAGAATGAAACTAATTGCTTTACAAGGTTTATTTTATTAAATTTTAATTACAAATATAAAAGACTTGCTGAAAGTCGGCTTCACCTATTGCTGAAAAATAACTTGAACTGGTCAGGTGTTCTGAGCCCTAATAAACATTCAGTTTTTACTGACTCTAATTTCCCTGAGCATGCAGTATTGCCTAACATTGTAAATATTTCACTTATGTCCTCTAATCATTGTGATGATTAATTTTATTTGTCAATTTGGCTTGACAATGTTGCTTAGGTTTTTGGTTAGACATTAGTCTAAATATTGGTGTAAAGGTATTTTGTAAATGTAATTAACATGCACAGTTATTTGACTTTATGTAAAGCAGATTATCCTCCATAATGTGGTTAGGCCTCGTCCAACCAGTTTAAGGTCTTAAGAGCAAAGGTCTTGAGTGTCTCCAGCATGTAAAATAGAAATTCTGTCCAAATTTCCAGTCTGTTTTCTGCCTCACCAATTTTTGACTTGCCAGCATACACAATCTTGTGAGCCAATTTCTGAAAATCAATCTCAATTTCTCTTTCCCTCACTCTCTTTCTCTCTCTCCCTCTTTCTGTCCTCTCCTCCCTCTCAGTTGGTTCTCTTTCTCTACAGAAAGCTAATACAATCATCATATAAGGATACTTTATATAGAAAACTTCATGTACAGAAGAATAGCAATATTAACTCTAGTCAAATAGCTGACCAAACTTTGCTTGATAGGCAAATAACACAAACAGAATCAATATTATGCTACAAGAAAAACATAAATTAAAAATACAAGGGTTTTCTATGTCTGACATAAAATGAATGCTTATAAACTTGATACTATATCAGCTTACTTTACATGGATTAAAATAGTTACATAATGTAATGAGCTCTTGGTGTTTTCTTCATTCTTTGCTCTGCAGCTTCAGGGAAATCCAATGGAGAGTATACTCACTCTATGGTTTTTAAATATGACTCTTCATTTCTGAAATATACTCTTCCCCTGTAAAATGAGGGAGGTTGCACTAGAAGGTTCCTAGGACCCTAATTCTACTTTCTGGTAATTACACTTATGTTCATAGTGAATAACGAAAAAAATTGTTTTGTATTAATCCTTCATTCTGGTAATTAATATATATGAATGCTTCCTTTGTGGGTGCCTGAAAAGAATATTTTCTTTCTCAGAAAAATAATTATTATAAAGGAAGTAATTAGCTTTTTCTCTGAACTCAACCTGGAAACATTTAACAATCATATAGAAAATATCCATTCAAACATCTCATTCAAGGTTTGTCTCTTTCTATTATGGTGAGTTTCATTGATTTTATTCAAACCATGGGAAGTTATTTTTAAAATTCTCATTCATACTTATTCAGGGCCAAGAAAGATAAATTCAATAATATTAGCCGGAATGAATTCCTTATTATATTTCTAACTGAGAAGCAGATATCAATGCCATGTTTTTAGAACTTCCACCTTTTTCCTTTTCCACTTTATTCTTTTAAACATCGTTGTTAAGCTTCTAATTACTAGGTACAATACATAAAGAGAAAGCTCCTCAAATATTAGTAATTATAATCATAAAAATGATGATCCAATTATGACATCAAAGATTCACAGAGTTATCACAAATTACTATATGGCAAAACAGCACTGTATGTTAAAAAAGCAACATTATATTTCGAACTTGCTTTAATGATCATTATATTTAATAGCCTATCATCATTTCTTTATAAACTCAATAAGTGAGATGCATATAGCTCATTTTAATCATCTCGTAGTTGAAACTCATTAAACTGGTAGAAAGCTATCTTCCGGATAAATGCAGAATCTTTTCTCTACAAAAACATTGTTTAAAAATTAAAAGATGTTTAATTTTTAAATTAAAATTTTAGAAGACCAAATAATTTCCATATGATGCCTAAGTGATTTTCTAAGGATTTTAAAACACAAATAGAAAATAATTTTAAAAAATAGCTTTTCCTGTTGTTTGCTACATCATGTGAACTTGTTATAAAATGTAAATAAGAATGATCTGTGCTTTCTTAGAAAGATCCTTCATGCACAGACCTTGGTCTATATACAGATTACAGAAGACATTACTTAAGAAGGTATAGAATCATTGAAAGTATGCATTACATTGTCAGCAAAATAAAACAAAATAAACAAGCAATACTAACTGGTAGAAGTCATAGGGGAGTCTGTTGTTTGGGTAAAAGTGTCCTATAGAATTAAAGAGAAAAATTTGAAAGATATAAAAATCCTGTCATTTGAAATAAAAACCTCTGTTAGGAACAGCATATATTTCTTTTCACAGGCTTTATTGTATCAAATGAATTTATCTCTTGCTCCATATCTTCAATTATACATTGAAGTCATATTTAATAAATTATTATAAATTAATGTAATGCTTATGATTATTATAAATTATTCAATTTTAAGTGTTCTGAAGTCAATATTATAAAAATAAATAATCTCTATAGAATGAAACTTGTATTTTCATACAAATTGCCAAACAGACTTACCAAACCAGCTGAAAAAGTTTCAACAATAATTTTTCTCCCATGTAAGATGTTTCCATATCACAAACACCTCAAGTTCTCTCTAGGTGACATCTATTTAATTCTGTATAGTTACACATCAATGCATCTGCAAGATTTAGAGCTGACATAGATTTCAAGAGACATATTTCATCTACTTAATGTCACAAATTAATAACATGGTGCTAAGCTCAGTATGATTTCATTAAATAAAAGCATGGTTAAATGTATTTTTTTCTGTAACTTTATCAACTACACCAATAGCAAGGACTTAATGGGAGCCATTAGCAATCATGTCACTCTTTCCTTTAATTCATTTGCTCTTGTAACCTGTCCTATTTGTAGTTATTTTGACTTATTTCCCTGACACTTGGGAAATAACTTTAGTTAGACCCAGGAACATTTCATAGATTACTTCATTTGAGTGAAGGCATCTTTATTTTCAAAATTTACATTCCGGATTACAACTCTGCTTTGATTTATTCAATACATTTTCACATCGCTCTTCTATCTCTGAGATATCTCCAATGTGTTTGTCTTTTTCATCTTCACAATGCCACTGAAGTTCAGGCTCTTAGATTTCTGAATTAAACTTCTAGGGTGAGTTTCTAATCAATTATCCTTTCTTGAGAATATTTGTCCCCCAAAATGAAAATTATCTTCACAACTTATACATGCTACCATTTACTCTCATCTAAAAAATTATTCAGCAACTTTCACTTGCTGCATGAGAAAGTACAGAATTTTAGCTACACTTAAATTATGCATGCTACCTTTTACTCTCATCTAAAAAATTATTCAACAACTTTCACTTGCTGCATGAGAAAGTACAGATTTTTAGCTACACTTAAATTATCTTTCCAATTATGTTTCCCACCTAACTTTTGAAAGTACACTTTTTATCCCAATCTACTGTTTGGTTACGATATAATTTATAAATGAAAATTGCATACATTTATCTTGTACAACTGTTATAGTGTGGATATTGGTCCTTCCAACAGCAAGTTGAAATTTGATTCTCATTATCGGAGGTGGGGTCCGGTGAGAGGTATTTGGGTCATGGAGGAAGATCTCTCATGAATGGCTTGGGTGCCATTCTCAGGGTAGTGAGTTCTCACTCCATTAGCCCCTGAGAGAGACGCCTGTTAAAAAGAACCTGGGCCAGGCGCGGTGACTCATGGCTGTAATACTAACACTTTGGGAGGCCGAGGTGGGTGGATCACTTAAGGTCAGGAGTTCAAGACCAGCCTGGTTAAGATGGTGAAACCCCAACTCTACTAAAATACAAAAATTAGCCGGGTATGAGGGCAGGTGCCTGTAATCCCAGCTACTCAGGAGGCTGAGAGAGGAGAATCGCTTGAACCTGGGAGATGGTGGTTGCGGTGAGCAGAGACTGCACGACTGCACTCCATCCTGGGTGGCTGAGCAAGGCTCCATCTCAAAAAGAAAAACAACCTGGCACCTGCCCCTGACTCTCTTGCCTCCTCTTGGTCCACATGATATCTACTCCTGCCAGCTTCTTTTTACCTACTGCTGTAAGTGGAAGCAGCCCCAGGCCCTAACCAGATGCTGACGCTGGTGCCATGATTCTTGTACAACTGCAGAATCATGAGCCAGATAAACCTTTAAAATTACCCAGCCTCAGGTATTCCTTCACAGGAACATACAAACAAAGACAACAAAATTATGTTTGGTACATGTAAATATTGTGAGATGGTTAAATCAACTTAACTAATGTATTTATTACCTGAAACACTTATTATTTTTGCAGTGAGAGCTTTAAGATATATTCCCATAGCGATTTTCAAATATACAATATGTTATTATTAACTACAGTCACCTTACTAAGTGACTAAGTACAGCTTAGTCGTTCTATTTAATTAAAACCGTACTTTTTGGGTAACACCTCCCCATTTTACCATTCTGTAAGTTCCGTATATTAAATTCCATGTATAAGTAAGATATGCAATATCTGCCTGCTTGTGCCTGGTTTATTTCACTTATCATAATGTACTACAGTTTTATTCATGTTGTTGCAAATGCTGGAATTCCCTTTCTTTAAGACTGAATAATATTCCCGACCAACCAATCCAACTGAAAAATTTCTTTTTCTTCAAGGCACACATTTTACATATGTGTGAATGGAATCAAGTAGCTGGTGGATGAATAAAGAAAATATAGTATGTACACACACACACACACCATTCATTCCTCAATGGATACTTAAGTTGATTCTACATCTTGACTATCATGGGTAATGCTTCCATGAACATGGGAGTGCAGATATCTCTTAAACATACAGATTTCAATTTCTGATATAGATATATCAGACATATATATATATATATATATATATAGAGAGAGAGAGAGAGAGAGAGAGAGTTCCCTTAAGATATATATCCAGTAGCGAGATTGCTGGATTATGTGGTAGTTCTATTTTTAATTTTCTGGGAAACATCCATATATTTTTTTAAAATAATAGCTGTACTATTTTACATTTTCCCCTACAGTGTTCAAGGGCTTCCTTTTCTGAATATCCACACTAATATATATATATATATATATATATATATATTTTTGATAGTAGCTATTCTAACTTGTGTGAGGTGATATCTCGTAGTTTTAATTTATACTTTCCTGATGATTAATGTTGTTGAGCATTTTTTCAGAAAATCTTGGCCATGTTTATGTCTTCTTCTGAGAAATTTCTATACAGATCTTTTGCTTATGTTTGAATCAGGTTATTTGTTCTCTTGCTATTGAGTTAGTGCCTTATATATTTTGAATATTAATCCCTTATCAGATAAATGTTTTGCAAATTAGGCACTTTTGCTCCCCCATGCATTTTCTTATATTCTGTCCTGTATCTAAAGTTCATAGCTTGAGACTCTAGTTTCAGTAATCTTGTGCTTGTGGGTCCTTCTGTCTGAGATACTGGCAAGGTAAGAATAACAGTATCAAATAAATTAAATTAAATAAATTTAATTACATTGTTTTAATTTTTTATTTGTTTAATTTTTGTTCCTAATTATTTAATTTTTTATTATCTAAATGTTATAGTTTATTTTGGCTAATTGTTTAACAAACTCCTCCTGTGTTCTTCATGGGAGCACCTAACACCTCTTGTAGTTAGGTATGGCCATGTGACTGAATTCTGGTCATGGGAATGTGGGCAAAACTAAGAATGGAAAACTTTCAGCCTAACCTATACAATTGGACATACAATACTTCACATTCGCTATTCCCTAATTTCCCTGCCTGGCTGGATGTGGAGTACGGGTAAGGAAGCGCCAAGGTCCTAGGTAATGGCAGCCTCACTGGAAGAACTAAGAATGCAGCCTTCAATGATCGCATAGAAGAAAGTCCGCTAATAACTAGTATAAACCCAGTATAACATATACATCTTTATTGCATTAAGGTACTGAGATTTTTATTATTCCAGCTGGCCTGTCCTGAACCATAAAATTTTCCAGGACTATTTACAGTGGGTTTCACACATATTTCTAATGAAATAGAAATTCTATATGAACTCATGAATATTGTTGAAATAAACTCAAGTAAAAATATAATATAGGAACCGTGTTCTCTTTTAGCTTATATCTAAATCTATTAATAATAAATCTATGTCTGTATCCATAGATTTATCTATCAATAAATATATTTCTGTATGTCGCTCTGTCGCCCAGACTGGAATGCAGTGGCACAACCTCAGCTCACTGCAACCTCTGCCTCCTGGGTACAAGTGGTTCTCCTGCCTCAGTCTCCAGAGTAGCTGGGACCACAAGCGTGTGCCACCACACCCGGCTAATATGTTTTTTTATTTTTAATAGAGACAGGGTTTCCCTGTGTTAGCCAGGATGGTCTCGATCTCCTGACCTCATGATCCACCCGCCTCTGCCTCTCAAAGTGCTGAGATTGCAGGTGTGAGCCACCACACCCAGACCATACCTAAATATTTTTAGGCTAACTGACATGTGCTTTTATTCCAAGCAAACTTTCATCATACTTATTACATACTTACAAAATGAACTTTCAAATCATATATTAATTTTATCCTTTTACTTGAATTATATAATACAATTTAAATTAGAAGGAATTTATAGCCAGGGAGATCTGAGTAGAGATTTGATCTCAAAACATGTATTTTAACTTTATTGTGCCTCAAACTCATAAACTTTGAAATGATTACTTCAATAACTATGTATTTAATGAAGATTGTTAGTACATGAAATAAGATATATAAAAAATGATCACTATGATTATAATTAGTAACCAATTTGTGGTAACTGTCTTAACGTTAAGTACCTAACCCACTTGACTTTCCAGGTGAGTTAGTGAACATATGATGATCATCATTATAGCTTTGAGGTAATAATAAACACTCTAGTTTTATTATAAACATAGTGAAAAATTAATAACACAATAGATGTGTTATTACATGTGACCTAGTAACAAACACTGTATTTATCACTCTTGATCTTAGCTAAAATTTTGAGAAGTCATTAAATGCTACATTTATTAATTAAAAAATAATCTTACTTCAAAATATGGCTTGACCACCTACAAGCTATTTGAGGTCGGGCATTTTGTGATTCTTAAATTTCTTCAAATAACAATATTTATATCAATACTTATATTCAGGGATAACTTTCAGATTCTGTACAATATTTTGGTATGAGTTCATAATGCTCTGCCCAGCACATACTAAGCACTCAGCAAATGTTGGTTCCTTCCTCATTTTCCTGCCTGATATCTTTGACTCGACTTTCCTGACAGTGTTCATTTCTTTCAATTTTTCAGTTTCATTCTTACCTAACATAAATTTACATTATCCAAATACCACAATTCTAATGAATGTAACAGAAGAAAAAAAAATTTTCAGACATTTACTCAAAAAGATAGGTTTAGGTACTAATGACAACTGAATGTTTTATATGTTGGGCCTTTCATGTTAGTGCATGCGAGTTTCTGCTTAATGTGTTATATGTTGGGTGTACATGTTAGTGCATGAGAGTTTCTGCTATTAACTAAAACAAATCGTCTTTAATGCCATACTATGTTTAAATTCCATAATAACAATGGAAAAAAAATATATAGCACTTTCTATGTGCAAGGCATTTTTCTTTCTTTTTTTTTTTTTTTCCTTGGGTTAAGCAAAGATTTATTAGGCATGACCACAAAAGTACAAACCATAAAAAACAAATTGATAAATTATGCTTTATCAAAATTTTAAACTTCTTTTCTTCAAAAGCCTCTATTTGGAGAAAAAGGCAATTCACATTCTGGGAGGATATTTGCAAAGCATATATTTGTTAAACAACTGATTCATTAAATATAGATACTCAGTATAAAATAATAAGAAAACAACCCAATTAAAAACATACAAAAAAATTGAACAAACATTTCACTAGAGAAGATATACAAGTAGCAAATAAGCACATTAAAAGATCCTTGACATCATTAGGGATGTGAAAATTAAAAGCCAAATTTAAAACCTATTAAAATAAAACAAAGCTTATATGAGAGGATGTGTATATTACATCCACATAATAATTTCTTAGCTCTGCATTTCACTGTGGCTGTCAGGACACAGCTTTGTCAGTTTGTTTTCTCAGTGAGGAAATTGTATTTCTTACAACCAATCTTTCTGAATATTTCTCAAGATACTCATATTCTCCTATTTAGGATCTTAGTACAAAAAAAAATGGAGGAGGCAGTGTAGCCAATATTCTTGTTAGTTTGCATAGAACAAATAACTGTGATCAAAGGGTTGTTGTGTACATTATAGGAATTTGCCTCTAATCATATCTAAATTATATAATTCTTCACAAGGCTGTTATCTCATGACCTTGACTTGCTACATGGCTCAGTGGGGTCACCTGAAGAAATGTATGTGTTTTTTCTGTTTTTTTTTTTTCCTAATTTTTTAACAATAGATGATTCCTAACAAGTTAGTTTGAAATAGAGTACATAAATAAATTTGGAATAGATAACTCTGAGCTTTTAAGATATCTTTTGTTCTATTTGAATTGGTTTGCCAAGCCATTAATAAAAACGGCAGAAGGATACAACTTAACACTTGAGTTGTACTTAATTTTCATCATGTTCATATTTTTTAAAATGTTTGTTAGTTACCTCTAGGGTGAGGCATCATGACCTGCTCTTTGATGAAGCTGGTAGTGAAAGCTAGAGGGGGGCCTGTACAGATGTGGAGGTGTGCCCGTGCAAGGCATTTTTCTAAGTGTCTTTTATATGTTAACCTATTCAATTAACCATCCTAAATCCTGTGAAATCGGTAAAGGGATCTTAGTTTCTCTGAAAAGCAAGTCTGAATTTGTGTTTTCAACAGCCTGGATTTTTTGTTTGTTTGTTTCTTTATTTTGTTTTGATTGATTGTCTGCTAGCATTCTAGTTAACCATTCCAACCATATAAAGTAAAATAATGGCAGGAAATGTTGCCCATCGTTCTTTCTTATGGCTGCCTAGAATTGCATGCTGTATATTTACCACATTTTCTTCATCCAGTACACCACTGATGGGCACCTAAGTTGATTCCACGTTTTTGCAATTGTGGATAGTGTTGTGATGAACATTAAAGTACAAGAGTTTTTTTGGTAGAATAATTTCTTTTGGATATACATCTTTTCATGGAATTGCTGGATCAAATGGTAGCTCCGTTCTTTGAGAAATCTCCAAAGTTCTTTGAGAAATCTCCAAAATACTTTCCACAGAGGCTGAACTAATTGACACTCCCACCAGCAGTGTATGTGTTCCCTTTTCTCCACAGCCTTGCCAGCATCTGTTATTATTATTATGTTTTACTTTTCAATAATAGCTATTATGACTGGTGTGAGATGGCATCACATTGTGATTTTAACTTACATTTCTCTGATGATTAGTGAATTAGTGACATTGAGGATTTTTTTTATGTTTGTTGGTCACTTGTATGTCTTCTTCTGAAAAGTGTTTGTTCATGTATTTTGCCCCCATTTTAAATAGGGTTGTTTTTTGCTTGTATGATTGTTAAGTTTCTTAAAGGCTTTGCATATTAGACCTTTTTCAACTGCATAATTAGCAAAATTTTTTTCTATCTTGTAGGTTGTGTGTTTACTTTATTACTAGTTTATTTTGCTGTGCAGGAGCTCTTTAGTTTTATTAGGTCCCACATCTCAATTTTTGTTTCTGTTGCCATTGCTTTTGAGGAATTAGTCACCAATAATTTCCCAATGCTGATTTCCAGAGCGGTGTCTCCTAGGGTTTCTTGTAGGATCCTTTTAATTTGAGTTCTCATATTTAAATATTTAATCTTTCTTGAGTTATTTTTTGTATATGGTGAAAAGAAGGGGTCCAGTTTTATTTTTCCACATAAGGCTAGCCAGCTATCTCAGCACCACTTAATAAATAGGGAATCCTTTCCCAATTGTTTATTTTTGTTAAGTTTGTCAAAGATAAGATGGCTGTAGGTTTGTGGGTTTATTTCTGCATTCTCTATTCTGTTCCAATTGTCTACATTTCCATCTTTGTACTAGCACCATATGATTTGGTTTATTTTAGCACTGTAGTATATTTTAAAGTCTGGTTAATCTACTGACTCCATCTTTGTTCTTTTTCTTTAGGATTGGTTAAGCTATTCAGTCTCTTTTTTCGTTCCATGAAAACTTTAGAATAGTTTTTTTGTTCTTTCTTCTGCAAAGATTACATTGGTAATTTGGTAGGAATAGCATGCTAGCTCTAGATTGTTTTGGGCAGTTTGTACATTTTAACAATATTGATTCTTCCAATCCATGAGCATAGAATATTTTTCCATTTGTTTGTGTTATCTGTGATTTCTTTCAGGAGTGTTTTAAATTCTCCTTGTTGAGATCTTTTATCTCCTTGGTTAGATGTATTCCTAAGTACTTTGTGTGTGAGTGTGTGTGTGTGTGTGGGGGGGGGGGGTATTGTAAATGAGATTGCATTCTTGATTTGACTCTCAACTTGAATGCTGTTGTTGTATGGAAATGCTACTGATTTCTGTACATTGTCTTTGTACTCTGAAACTTCACTGAAGTTATTTCTCAGTTCCAGGAGCATTTTGGCAGAGTCTTTCGGGTTTCGTAGGTGTAGAATAACATCTTCAGAGAACGCAGTTTGACTTCTCTTTTGCTATTTGGATGCCTTTTATTTCTTTCTATTGAGTGAATTCCTCCATCTGGGACTTCCAGCGCTATGTTGAACAGGGGTGGTGAAAGTAAAAATCCTTGTCTTTTCCTCGTTCTCAAGGAGAATGCTGCTGGTTATTGCCTATGCAGTATGATGTTGGCTGTGGGTTTGTCATAGACGGCCCTTATTATTTTGAGATATGTCCCGTCAATGCCTAGTTTGCTGAGGGTTTTTAACATAAAAGGATGTTGTATTTTATCAAAAGCGTCTCTATATCTATTGAGATAATCATGGTTATTGTTTTTAGTTCTGTTTTTGTGGTCAATCACTTTTATAGATTTGTTTATGTTGAACCAACCTTGCATCTGAGGAATGAAACCTATTTAATGATGGTGAATTACATTTTACATTTTTGATGTGCTGCTGTATTCAGTTTGCTAGTATTTCATTGAAAACTTTTGTGTCTAAGTTCATCAGGCATATTGACTTGCAGTTTTTTTAAATTTTTTTTATTTTTTATTTTTATTTTCTATCTTTGGTGGGTTTTGGTATCAGGATGATACTGGCTTCATAGAATGAATTAGAGATGAGTTCCTCCACTTCAATTTTTTGAAATATATTCCATAGATTTGGTAGCAGTACTTTGCACATCTGGTAGAATTTTGCTGTGAATCCATCTGGTCTAGGGGCTTGGTTTGGTTGGGAGGTTTTTTATTACTGATTCAATTTTGATCCATAGTATTCATCTGCTCAGGGTTTCAATGTCTTCCTGATTGATTGAATCTTGAGATATTTTGTGTTTCCAGTAATTTATTCGTTTTCTATAGATTTTGTAGTTTGTTTGTATATGGTTGTTCATAATAGTCCCTGAGAATCTTCTGAATTTATGAGAATGCTTATTTCCTCAGAGATTTGCCAATAAATTATGTAATCACATATCACTTAAAAAAATCTAAATAGGTTTAGGTTGAACTAAAAAACTTCATAAGGTTTAACATATTTTTATTTATTGGAAGGTGTTTTGTGTTTATATTTTACACGAAATTTCTGTTCACAGTTTTTTTTCCCTTACAACAATTTTTTTCTTCAAATTTTAAAAGCCTTTTCATTTTTGGGTTTTAGCCCTTTTGATAGAAAATATTTTTGTCTCCGTTTTAATTTTTACTTTGGTATTATTTTCATTATTATTATTATTATTATTATTATTATTATTATTATTACAAATAGATTTTGAAAACATTTTTAAGATACCATTTATATACAAATAAATTATCCCTTTAGAGTGAAAAAAATCTAACAAATGTTGATAAATGACATATAGCCACTATCACAATCAAAATGGAAAAATGTTTTCTCATTCTTTACTTGGATGTTTTAAGGTCTGGTGTACAATTCCACTGGAATTCCAGATTTGGGCTATTGTATTGAGAGGTGACAATGTGTTAGCAGCCCTCACTCTCAGCACCTCCTCCGCCTCCGCGTCCACTCTGGTGGCGCTTGAGGAGCCCTTCAGCCCGCCATGGCACCCTGGGAGCCCCTCTCTGGGCTGGCTGAGGCCGGGAGCCGCCTCCTTCTGTTTGCAGGGAAGTGTGGAGGGAGAGGTGCAGGCAGGAATGGTGGGCGGCTGTGGGCTGCCCTCACTGGCTGGTGTGAGTTCTGGCGGGCGGGGGCTCCGCAGGCCCAGCACAGGGAGCGGCCTGCCGGCACCACCAGCCCAGGGCAGTGAGAGGCTTAGCACCTGGGCCAGCAGCTGCGGAGGTTGCCGCAGGGTCCCCCAGCAGTGCCAGCCCGCCAGTGCCACACTCAAATTCTTGCTGGACCTTAGCTGCCTCCCTGCTGGGCAGGGCTCAGGACCTGCAGCCGGCCATGTCTGAGCCCCTCCCCCTGCCCTGGGCTCTGGCCTGGCCTGATCCTCCCAGATGGGCGCCACCCCCTGCTCCCTTGCACCCCGTCCCATTGACAGCCCAAGGGCTGAGGAGTGCATGGGCCACTAGGGACTGGTAGGCAGCTTCACCTGCAGCCACAGTGCAGGATCCACTGGGTGAAGCCAGCTGGGCTCCTGAACTGGTTGGGGACTTGGAGAACTTTTATATCTAGCCAGAAGATCCTATGTGCACCAATCAACACTCAGTATCTAGCTAACCTAGTGGAGAATTGGAGGACTAGCACTCTGTGACTCTGTGTCTAGCTCAAGGATTGTAAATGCACCAATCAGCAAATCAGCACTCTGTGTGTAGCTCAGAGTTTGTAAATACACCAATTGGTACTCTGTATCTAACTAACTCTGTATCTAGCTAACTAGCACTCTGTGACTCTGTGTCTAGCGCAAGGATTGTAAACGCACCAATCAACTCTCTGTAAAGTGGGCCAATCGGTTCTCTATAAAATGGACCAATCAGCAGGATGTGGGTGAGACCAGATAAGGGAATGAAAGCGGGCTGCCCGAGCCAGCCAGCGGCAACCCGCTGGGGTCCCTTTCCACACTGTGGAAGCTTTGTTCTTTTGCTCTTTTCAATAAATCTTGTTGCTGCTTACTCTGGGTGCACACTGCCTTTAAGAGCTGTAACGCTCGCCAGGAAGGTCTGCAGCTTCACTCCTGACAGTGAGACCACGAACCCACCAGGAGGAAGAAACTCCAGACCCAGTTGAAGGTCTGAAGGAATAAATGCTGGACACAACATCTTAAAGAACTGCCAGACTCACCAGGAGGGTCCACGGCTTCATTCTTGAAGTCAGTGAGACCAAGAACCCACCAATTCCGGACACAATACGATTACAATATTACCGAGGTAAAATATTCTCCCTATATTCTAAAATCTGAGACTGAATTACACATCTGATCATGAAGAAGTCTTATCAATTTTATCATTCTTCACAAATACCACAATTTTTTCTTTGGTTCTCATGTTCTCAACCCATACACTAGGATATAAGGATTTTGGTGTTACTCGCTTTTCACCATTATTGATACCTATTGGTTGGTATACCATTATTGTTGCATACACCACTATGTATTCCTCTGAAATCTGCCAAACTATGACTTTTTTTTTTTTTTTTGGAGGGGGGAGATAGGGGGATAAATAAAAGATATTTTACTCCTGTGTCCCCTTTGTTAATAGTTCATTTTACTTTCTCTTTGATACTAATGTATCATCCCTTCACTTTCAAAGAAAGAAAACTTACCAAGGAAAGTCGTATGGTCCGCTGTTTGTGTAGTTTGTAACAATTACTTTCCACTTTCCTTGCACTATGAGATGAAGGCAGAGGTCCTGCAGGAGTCTAACACCGATACCAAAGCATTCAGTGGCAACCCACATCAGAAGTATGTACATAGGAGAGGAGAAGAAAAGCTTGAGTTGTCCGGAGCCAGAAGTTAATCTTGAGATTATTATGGAAATTTCATGTGATCAATAAAAATAGTTTTCCATGTTTTTAAACTTGATGGTGTTTATTGGTTTTGTTAAATATTTCAAATATAATTTGTGGTGGCTTTTTCTCATTCTAAATTAAACATATCCTCGTATAATTAGTTTAGTAGTTTAAAGGTTATTTTCATTTTCTTAAAGGAAGACTCCAAAAAGTGTAAAACTGTGCTCTCCGAATCTGGATATCCTTTGCTCTTAACAAAAACTGTTCACATTTCCACTTATCAGCAAGAGTCGTAGGCTGTTTTTGTTCCCTTGAAGACTTCCTTTATCATGATTCTTTAGTCACCTCTGTCCATGCTGCCTTGCAAACTGTAATAATAACTGTAAAATCTGATGTAGCGTTTACTTTATGTACTGTGATATTTTATAAATGTTTTATACTTCTAACTAAGGTAGGTACTATTTTCATCATCATTTTACAGATCAGAAAAGGGAGAGAGTTCAACCTCTATGTTAAGGTTAAATGGCTAGTTGTAGTTGTGTGTCACTGTGTTATACTGAAAATGTTTAACACTAAATACAAAAAATATGACTCTAAGCTTTCAGTTTACTAGTTTATAACTCCTTATATTTGAATTATGCATCTGAAATATCATCTTCCCTTTTCTCTTCTTTTTAAAATACCTTTTTTCCCCTTTATCTTAACAGACTCCATTCATTTTCAAATGCACTAATGTCAGCACCTTATTCTTCCTCTCCCTTCAGTGCGAGTGTTACAGACACTTAGGATACGTTTAAATTCTTTTATCACATTCTGAATTCTATCCTACGATTGTGTAGGGCAGTGAAACTATTCTCTATAATACAAAACATTAAACATTTATTAAAATCTATAGAACTTCATAACACAAAGAATAATTCTCTTATTCATTTACTAATATCTTTTCAAAAATGAATAAGGTATATAGAAGTATTTTATTGAACAATATCTTGCCAAAACTTTGATTTTCTTGAGAGTACCTCATATATCACTTCATGTAATGAAAGACACTAGAAAGAAAGGTTCATAGCATATACATACCTTAGAAAATATAATTATAAATATGAATTCAGATTTTGAAGCAATTAGCAGGTCGGGATATCTATTGGGCAGTAAAATTTTTATTCTAACAGCGAAACGGTTTCAGAGGATTCAGTTCCTTCACGCATGTTATCAGAAAATAATGCATTGTAATACTTCATAAATTATAAAACAAGCTACTGCTTTCAAACAATGACATGAACTTTGAAATGAACGTGTGGCATGTACATATGAACAGCCCTTTGTCATCACTTGTGAATACAAATGTATTGTAGTAAGTTAAGTCAGTTTAGTGTGTAGTAAGCTGCAGTTGAGACTCGTCTTTATTGACCTCTCCTCCAGTACATCTCAATAATACCAAGAACGCAGTTAATACATTTGGTCCATATTAGAATTGCCCTTGTTAATTCTATACATCCTGTGATCCATCGTTTAGCATCTAAGCTAATGCTGAAAACTGCAAAGGAAGATGAAACTGGAAAAAAATGCTGATGCATTTCATTTCCTCAAAACACATATTTTGAAAAGTTCTCTGAAAAGTGTCTATTCAGTATATTGTAGGCTTGATATTGACAAAGACAGTAGCTAATGTCTTACTTAGCTAAACCAAGGGAATAAATGCATTATAATCATCTATTTTTGTACAACAGTTTGAAGGTTGCAAGTGATTTCATAGTTGCATTTTATTTATACCTTATAAATGCCGATGTGCACAGATTTAAAATGATTTTGTAGTCAACAAAACTGAAATGTAGAGATGTTAAAATATATGCCTCTGGTCTTATGCCTAGCTCGTCATGGGGATGCTCTCACAATAATATTTTATTTAGTCATGTGTAGTTTCAGGATCTTTTGCTTTCATCACACTTGCCTGTTTTTCAACTGTTTTTTCTAGCTTGTAAACATGCTATAGATACTGTTGTTATGGATATTTTTAGACAGCTTCCAAAAAGTCCAGGGGGTGGTGATATTAATGTTTGCCCCTCTTTATTTCTTAGGTTTTATGAGTCTCTTCTTTTGGAGATTATTTGTTTAATGATATAGATAAAGATATACAACATGACTCCTTGTCTTTTGTTATGACCTTAATGATTCATTGGAAACTACTTTATATGAAAATGATTATATAATTGTAAGAATATTTTACCTTTAACTTGGAGCAACATTTGTTATGTTATCTTTGTGATGTTTTCAATATGACTTTCTTGGGAGTCGTTGATATAGTTGAAGCTTTTCTCTGAGTATGCGTTTAGCTTTAAAATGCTAGTATTGTTTCAGCTGTTGAGATTGCCTCATTTTCTTTGTATTAATGATAAAAATAGTTCAGATTATTTCAACAGTTTTATCATTAGTACCATAAGAAACAAGAGGACAGCTTCTATCTAATGTGACTTTTAAAACAATCATCTCAATCCAACATATGATATGGTTTAGCTGTGTCCCCACGCAAATCTTGTAGCTCCCATAATTCCCACATGTCATGGGGTGGACCCAGTGGGAGGTTATTGAATTGTGGGACAGAGTTTTCCTGTGCTGTTCTCCTGATAGTGTATATAAGCCCCATGAGATCTGACGATTTGATAAAAGGGCAGTTCTCCTGCATATGCTATCTTGCCAGCACCACGTATAATGTGATTTTGCTACTCATTTGCGTTCTGCCATGATTGTAAGGCCTCCCTAGCCATATGGAACTGTGAGTCAATTAATCTTCTTTCCTTTATAAACTACCCAGTCTTTGGTATGTATTAGCAGCATGAGAAATGATTAATACATTAAATTAGTACTGCAGTAGGGTGGTAGAGAATAGGGTGGGGAGAGAGTAGGATGCTGCTGTAAAGATACTCAAAAGTGTGAAAGTGACTTTGGAATTGGGTAACAGGAAGAGGCTGAAACAGTTTGGAGGGATAAGAAGACAGGAAAATTTGGGAAAGTTTGGAACTTCCTAGAGACTTGGAGGGCTCAGAAGACAGGAAGATGTGGGAAAGTTTGAAATTTCCTAGAGACTTGTTGAATGGCTTCAACCAAAATGCTGACAGACACATGGAAAAAAGTCCAGGTTGAAGTGGTCTCAGGTGAAGATGAGACACGTTGGGAACTGGAGCAAAGGTGACTTTTTGTATGCTTTAGTAAAGAAACTGACAGTATTTTGCTCTGCCCTAGAGATTTGTGAAACTTTGAACTAGAGAGATTATTTAGGGATGTGATGGAAGAAATTTCTTAGCGGCAAAGTGTTCAAGTGCTGACTAGCATGATATTAAGGGCATTCAGGTTTATGTATTAACAAATATATAATTTGGAATTGGAATTTATGTTTAAAAGGGAGGCAGAGCATAAAAGTTTGGAAAATTTGCATCTGGACGATGCAATAGAAAGAAGCAAACAAATAAACAAACACTTCCTGAGGAGAAATACCAGCCTGCTGCAGAATTTTGCATAAGTAACAAGGAGTCAAATGTTAATCACCAAGACAATGAGGGCAATGTCTCTAGGGCATGTCAGAGGCCTCCACAGCAGCCCCTCCCATCACAGGCCCTAAGGCTGAGGAGGAAAAATGTTTTTGTGGCCCAAACCCAGCCACCTCTCCACCTCCCAGCTGTGTGCAGTCTAGGAACTTGGTCCCCTACATCTCAGCTACTCTAACTATGGTTAAAAGGCATCAAGGTATAGATTAGGCTGTAGCTTCAGAAGGTGTAAGCCCCAAACCTTGGCAGCTTCCATGTGGTGTTGAGCCTGTGGGTGCACAGAAGTCAAGAGTTGAGGTTTGGGACCCTCCACATAGATTTCAGAGGATGTATGGAGAGGCCTGGATGTCCAGGCAGAAGACTGCTGAAGGGCAGAGCCCTCATAGAGAACCTCTGCTAGGGCATGTGGAAGGGGAATATGGGGTTGGAGTCCCTTCACAGAGTCCCCACTAGGGCACTGCCTAGTGGAGATGTGAGAAGAGGGCCACTGTCCTCCAGACTCCAGAATGGTAAATCCACTAACAACTCATGCCATGTGCCTGGAAAAGCTGCAGACACTCAACCCCAGTCTATGAAAGCAGCTGGGAGGAGGACTGTACTCTGCAAAGCCAGAGGGGTGGAGCTGCCCAAGGCCATGGGAGGCCACCTCTTGCATCAGTGTGACCTGAATGTGAAACATGAAATCAAAGGAGATCACTTTTGAGCTTTCAGATTTACTTACGCCCTCATTGGATTTTGGACTTGCATGGGGCCTATAGTCTCTTTGTTTTTGCCAATTTCTCCCATTTGGAATGGGTGTATTCCCAATGCTTGTACCCCCATTGTATCTAGGAAGTAACTAACTTTCTTTTGATTTTATAGGCTCATAGGTGGGACTGTTGGAAAGGCATGATTGGTTTTGAAATGTGAGGACATGAGATTTAGGAGGGGCCAAGGGAGGAGTGATATGGTTTGGCTGTGTCTCCAACCAAATTTCATCTTGAATCGTGGCTCACATAATTCCCATGCATCATAGGTGGGACCCAGTGGGAGATAATGAAATCATGGGGGCAGGTTATCCTGTTCTGTTCTTATGAGAGTGAGTAAGCCTCATGATATCTGATGGTTTGATAAAAGGGCATTTCCCCTGCACACACTCTCTTGCCTGCCACCATGTAAGATGTGATTTTACTCTTCATTAAACTTCCACCATGATTGTGAGGCCTCCCAAGCCATGTGGAACTGTGAGGCAATTAAATCCCTTTCCTTTAAAAGTTACTCAGTCTTAGGTATGTCTTTATTAGCAGCATGAGAACAGACTAATACAATATATATCTATGAATATATATACATATACAATATATTATTTTATTGATATGCATATATTTACCAAAAATTATGTGTGTTTATTGTAAGCAATAAATATCATATCAATTCTTCACTTGTAAATAACCAATAATAAGTATAGGCAGTTCTCAATTTATATGACATTACAAGACTACAAATTGATGAAACAGGCTAAATACATCAAAATGATCTTAATTACCAATGAACAAAGAGAATTATCTAATTACCTTTAAACAATTGTGTCAGAACATTAAAATTCTCTTATTGTTGGTGATAAATATATGGGAAAATTAAAAAATAATCTAATATTTATTTTGCACGGTTATATACTACATTAGAAACGTTGAGAATTGTTTTATTTCTTTGAAAAAATCTTATCGAGAGTAATTTGAACAGTGTTTGCCTTCTCATTTTATAATGCACAATATGAAATGAGAATCTTCTTCACAACTTAGTCAGTTATCATACTCTTTATACATTTGGATAAGTTTCCAACATTTAATTTTTTTTGTTTCAATGTTGTTCAGTATCTTCAAGATTGTCCTTACTACAAAATTTCCTGCATTCACTATCTTTGGGACATCATCTTTTTTATTGAAACTTTCCCTCCTCATTTATGTCAATACTTTTGCCTTCATTAACTACTTCTGCATCCATATTAAAATCCCTTGAACAGTAGCAGTGTCAACATTCCCAGAACAAATGGTCAGTCTGTTTCTTCTATAGCTTCATTTGCATTTGATTAGAATTTTACTACCAGAATTGTCACACTTTGTTTCTTGTGCACTCTTATTTTTGTTGGTCAATTTTTTCTCGTGATTATTTCTTCAATAAAATATCAACTGTATTTATTACTGAGAACAGGGAAACAGCACAGCTGTATGCTTTGCTATTTGTGTATAAACTGAATTACAGATATGCAGACCTTGGGGTAAGTGATATGTTTGGTGATTATTATGTACATCTGGTTTCACTTAATGAATTTTGGACTGAAAAGCTAGCAGCAAAGTTTGTACTCCATGGAATTACTCAGTTAATATACTGTGGTAGCTGAAATTTGTACCTTCTTGCTGTTGCACTGGTTTTATGTAATTAAACCACTACAACTTAGTAATGAAAATCAATATTTATTGGGACTGTGATAAGTGAGTACTGCTTGAATTAAAATTTTGGTATAACTTCAGTATTTGTATTTTGCCCAAATACACGTTTGATTTCCTTTATTTTTTCTTGACAGATTTTCAAAAGCATATATTTTGACAAAGTTTTCTCCTGAAAGGCATACCTATTTACATGTTTACAAAATTATGTTAATATGAAAATTTGCTACTTTTCCCCAGAACATCCATTTGTTAGTCAAGTGGTATCTAATTCAATTTATATTGACAAAAAATCCATTCAGACTTAGTGATAAAATGCAATTCATAAAATATTCAGTTTGTCAAAAAAAGGAACTTTTTTCTCCAACCAACATATTGCATTTCAATATAGTAAATAGTAAAACTACAAACACCAGTTGAGATAAACACATTTATTCCTTTATTTTTAGTTATATTTACCATTAATGTTTACCTTACATTCAAAATTATATTAGACTTGAGTTGATTTGCTTGTTATATAACACTGTGATACAAGAAGAATCAGAACTCATGCTTAGAAATGAAATGCCTTTGCACTCAGCCGCTTCTAAAAGTACCAGTAATGTCCTTTCTGATACTAAAATTATTTACCATCTTGGAAACATTTCCAATATTTGTCCTTTCACAGTATAAGGGCAGTAAAAAAAGTTTTCTTCATTAAAACATGTATATTGCAAAAATCTCAAGTGATTTGAAAATCATAAAATGTGGTATAAGAATAGTTTCTATTTAAGGGGTACCAATGTGTCGAGTAGTGTTTTAAGTGCTTATTCGTAACAACGTATTCAGTCTCTCTATAAGAGCTCTCAGAAGTGAAAGCCAGTATTGTCTTTGTACTGCATGTGAGAAAACTAATATAAAATTAACTAATATAAAATTAAATAACCTTATCAAAGTCCTTACTCTACTGGGTGTGAGAATGTGTATTTGAACCTAGGCTTCCTGATTCCACATCATACTAATCATGTATTACAGTAATTTTATATTATAATTTATCTGTCAAAAAATCACTAATACAGAAACATAGCGAAAATAATATCAGTTTGGATCTGTATTTCCAGAGACTAAAGTAAAATTTAAAAAAATAGATTAATGTCATCTCGCTGATGTGAAAGTGAGTTTGAAACATTGCTTTATTTTAAAGTTATCATGGATATTCTACTTTTCTCCTAATATATTAGTGTCTAAGTTGCATAAGTTACTTGATATCCATGAATTAAAATGTATAAATATTACCAGTCAGAATAAAATTAGTACATTGCATGAACTATTTGATTTTAAGCAAGTATGAACGGCATGTCTATAAATTTTCCAAATATGTAGATTTCTTTTTACTGTTTCACAGTATTATTTAATGAATTTTAAATTAAATCATTTAGTTATTCTGTTAAATATTCTTTTTTTTTTTTTTTATTATACTTTAAGTTCTAGGGTACATGTGCACAATGTGCAGGTTACATATGTATACATGTGCCATGTTGGTGTGCTGCACCCATCGACTCGTCAGCACCCATCAATTCATCATTTATATCAGGTATAACTCTCCAATGCAATCCCTCCCCCCTCCCCCCTCCCCATGATAGGCCCCAGTGTGTGATGTTCCCCTTCCCGAGTCCAAGTGAGCTCATTGTTCAGTTCCCACCTATGAGTGAGAACATGCGGTGTTTGGTTTTCTCTTCTTGTGATAATTTGCTAAGAATGATGGTTTCCAGCTGCATCCATGTCCCTACAAAGGACGCAAACTCATCCTTTTTTATGGCTGCATAGTATTCCATGGTGTATATGTGCCACATTTTCTTAATCCAGTCTGTCACTGATGGACATTTGGGTTGATTCCAAGTCTTTGCTATTGTGAATAGTGCCGCAATAAACATACGTGTGCATGTGTCTTTGTAGTAGCATAATTTATAATCCTTTGGGTATATACCCAGTAGTGGGATGGCTGGGTCATATGGTACATCTAGTTCTAGATCCTTGAGGAATCGCCATACTGTTTTCCATAATGGTTGAACTAGTTTACAATCCCACCAACAGTGTAAAAGTGTTCCTATTTCTCCACATCCTCTCCAACACCTATTGTTTCCTGATTTTTTAATGATTGCCATTCTAACTGGTGTGAGATGGTATCTCATTGTGGTTTTGATTTGCATTTCTCTGATGGCCAGTGATGATGAGCATTTTTTCATGTGTCTGTTGGCTGTATGAATGTCTTCTTTTGAGAAATGTCTGTTCATATCCTTTCCCCACTTTTGGATGGGGTTGTTTGTTTTTTTCTTGTATATTTGCTTGAGTTCTTTGTAGATTCTGGAAATGAGCCCTTTGTCAGATGAGTAGATTGCAAAAATTTTCTCCCATTCTGTAGGTTGCCTGTTCACTCTGATGGTAGTTTCTTTTGCTGTGCAGAAGCTCTTTAGTTTAATGAGATCCCATTTGTCAATTTTGGCTTTTGCTGCCGTTGCTTTTGGTGTTTTAGACATGAAGTCCTTGCCCATGCCTATGTCCTGAATGGTACTACCTAGATTTTCTTCTAGGGTTTTTATGGTATTAGGTCTAACATTTAAGTCTCTAATCCATCTTGAATTAATCTTCGTATAAGGAGTAAGGAAAGGATCCAGTTTCAGCTTTCTACTTATGGCTAGCCAATTTTCCCAGCACCATTTATTAAATAGGGAATCCTTTCCCCATTTCTTGTTTTTCTCAGGTTTGTCAAATATCAGATGGTTGTAGATGTGTGGCATTATTTCTGAAGGCTCCGTTCTGTTCCATTGGTCTATATCTCTGTTTTGGTACCAGTACCATGCTGTTTTGGATACTGTAGCCTTGTAGTATAGTTTGAAGTCAGGTAGCGTGACGCCTCCGGCTTTGTCCTTTTGACTTAGGATTGTCTTGGCAATACGGGCTCTTTTTTGGTTCCATATGAACTTTAAAGCAGTTTTTTCCAATTCGGTGAAGAAACTCATTGGTAGCTTGATGGGGATGGCATTGAATCTATAAATAACCTTGGGCAGTATGGCCATTTTCACAATATTGATTCTGCCTATCCATGAGCATGGTATGTTCTTCCATTTGTTTGTGTCCTCTTTGATTTCACTGAGCAGTGGTTTGTAGTTCTCCTTGAAGAGGTCGTTTACATCCCTTGTAAGTTGGATTCCTAGGTATTTTATTCTCTTTGAAGCAATTGTGAATGGAAGTTCATTCCTGATTTGGCTCTCTGCTTGTCTGTTACTGGTGTATAAGAATGCTTGTGATTTTTGCACATTAATTTTGTATCCTGAGACTTTGCTGAAGTTGCTTATCAGCTTAAGAAGATTTTGGGCTGAGACGATGGGGTTTTCTAAATACACAATCATGTCATCTGCAAACAGGGACAATTTGACTTCCTCTTTTCCTAACTGAATACCCTTGATTTCTTTCTCTTGCCTGATTGCCCTAGCCAGAACTTCCAACACTATGTTGAATAGGAGTGGTGAGAGAGGGCATCCCTGTCTTGTGCCAGTTTTCAAAGGGAACTTTTCCAGTTTTTGCCCATTCAGTATGATATTAGCTGTGGGTTTGTCATAAATAGCTCTTATTATTTTGAGGTACGTTCCATCAATACCGAATTTGTTGAGCGTTTTTAGCATGAAGGGCTGTTGAATTTTGTCAAAAGCCTTTTCTGCATCTATTGAGATAATCATGTGGTTCTTGTCTTTGGTTCTGTTGATATGCTGGATTACGTTGATTGATTTGCGAATGTTGAACCAGCCTTGCATCCCAGGGATGAAGTCCACTTGATCATGGTGGATAAGCTTTTTGATGTGCTGCTGAATCCGGTTTGCCAGTATTTTATTGAGGATTTTTGCATCGATGTTCATCAGGGAGATTGGTCTAAAATTCTCTTTTTTTGTTGTGTCTCTGCCAGGCTTTGGTATCAGGATGATGCTGGCCTCATAAAATGAGTTAGGGAGGATTCCCTCTTTTTCTATTGATTGGAATAGTTTCAGAAGGAATGGTACCAGCTCCTCCTTGTACCTCTGGTAGAATTCAGCTGTGAATCCATCTGGTCCTGGGCTTTTTTTGGTGGGCAGGCTATTAATTGTTGCCTCAATTTCAGAGGCTGCTATTGGTCTATTCAGGGATTCAACTTCTTCCTGGTTTAGTCTTGGAAGAGTGTACGTGTCCAGGAAATTATCCATTTCTTCTAGATTTTCTAGTTGATTTGCGTAGAGGTGTTTATAGTATTCTCTGATGGTAGTTTGTATTTCTGTGGGGTCAGTGGTGATATCCCCTTTATCATTTTTTATTGCGTCTATTTGATTCCTCTCTCTTTTCTTCTTTATTAATCTTGCTAGCGGTCTGTCAATTTTGTTGATCTTTTCAAAAAACCAACTCCTGGATTCATTGATTTTTTGGAGGGTTTTTTGTGTCTCTATCTCCTTCAGTTCTGCTCTGATCTTAGTTATTTCTTGCTTTCTGCTAGCTTTTGAATGTGTTTGCTCTTGCCTCTCTAGTTCTTTTAATTGTGATGTTAGAGTGTCAATTTTAGATCTTTCCTGCTTTCTCTTGTGGGCACTTAGTGCTATAAATTTCCCTCTACATACTGCTTTAAATGTGTCCCAGAGATTCTGGTATGTTGTATCTTTGTTCTCATTGGATTCAAAGAACATCTTTATTTCTGCTTTCATTTCGTTATGTACCCAGTAGTCATTCAGGAGCAGGTTGTTCAGTTTCCATGTAGTTGAGCGGTTTTGATTGAATTTCTTAGTCCTGAGTTCTAGTTTGATTGCACTGTGGTCAGAGAGACAGTTTGTTATAATTTCTGTTCTTTTACATTTGCTGAGGAGTGCTTTACTTCCAATTATGTGGTCAATTTTGGAATAAGTGTGATGTGGTGCTGAGAAGAATGTATATTCTGTTGACTTGGGGTGGAGAGTTCTATAGATGTCTATTAGGTCCGCTTGGTGCAGAGATGAGTTCAATTCCTGGATATCCTTGTTAACTTTCTGTCTCGTTGATCTGTCTAATGTTGACAGTGGAGTGTTGAAGTCTCCCATTATTATTGTATGGGAGTCTAAGTCTCTTTGTAAGTCTCTAAGGACTTGCTTTATGAATCTGGGTGCTCCTGTATTAGGTGCATATATATTTAGGATAGTTAGCTCTTCCTGTTGGATTGATCCCTTTACCATTATGTAATGGCTTTCTTTGTCTCTTTTGATCTTTGATGGTTTAAAGTCTGTTTTATCAGAGACTAGGATTGCAACCCCTGCTTTTTTTTGTTCTCCATTTGCTTGGTAGATCTTCCTCCATCCTTTTATTTTGAGCCTATGTATGTCTCTGCATGTGAGATGGGTCTCCTGAAGACAGCAGACTGATGGGTCTTGACTCTTTATCCAGTTTGCCAGTCTGTGTCTTTTAATTGGAGCATTTAGTCCATTTACATTTAAGGTTAATATTGTTATGTGTGATCCTGATCCTGCCTTTATGATATTAACTGGTTATTTTGCTCATTGGTTGATGCAGTTTCTTCCTAGGCTCGATGGTCTTTACATTTTGGCATGTTTTTGCAGTGGCTGGTACCGGTTGTTCCTTTCCATGTTTAGGGCTTCCTTCAGGGTCTCTTGTAAGGCAGGCCTGGTGGTGACAAAATCTCTAAGCATTTGCTTATCTGTAAAGAATTTTATTTCTCCTTCACTTATGAAACTTAGTTTGGCTGGATATGAAATTCTGGGTTTAAAATTCTTTTCTTTAAGAACGTTGTATATTGGGCCCCACTCTCTTCTGGCTTGTAGAGTTTCTGCCGAGAGATCTGCTGTCAGTCTGATGGGCTTCCCTTTGTGGGTAACCCGACCTTTCTCTCTGGCTGCCCTTAAGATTTTTTCCTTCATTTCAACTTTGGTGAATCTGGCAATTATGTGTCTTGGAGTTGCTCTTCTGGAGGAGTATCTTTGTGGCGTTCTCTGTATTTCCTGAATTTGAATGTTGGCCTGGCCTGCTAGGTTGGGGAAGTTCTCCTGGATGATATCCTGTAGAGTGTTTTCCAATTTGGTTCCATTTTCCCCCTCACTTTCAGGCACCCCAATCAGACGTAGATTTGGTCTTTTTACATAATCCCATACTTCTTGCAGGCTTTGTTCATTTCTTTTTCTTCTTTTTTCTTTTGGTTTCTCTTCTCGCTTCATTTCATTCATTTGATCCTCAATCGCTGATACTCTTTCTTCCAGTTGATCGAGTCGGTTACTGAAGCTTGTGCATTTGTCACGTATTTCTCGTGTCATGGTTTTCATCTCTGTCATTTCGTTTATGACCTTCTCTGCATTAATTAGTCTAGCTGTCAATTCTTCCACTTTTTTTTCAAGATTTTTAGTTTCTTTGCGCTGGGTACGTAATTCCTCCTTTAGCTCTGAGAGGTTTGATGGACTGAAGCCTTCTTCTCTCATCTCATCAAAATCATTCTCTGACCAGCTGTGATCTGTTGCTGGCGATGGGCTGTGCTCCTTTGCAGGAGGAGATGCGCTCTTATTTTTTGAATTTCCAGCTTTTCTGCCCTGCTTTTTCCCCATCTTTGTGGTTTTATCTGTCACTGGTCTTTGATGATGGTGACGTACTGATGGGGTTTTGATATAGGTGTCCTTCCTGTTTGATAGGTTTCCTTCTGACTGTCAGGACCCTCAGCTATAGGTCTGTTGGAGATTGCTTGAGGTCCACTCCAGACCCTGTTTGCCTGGGTATCAGCAGCAGAGGTTGCAGAAGATAGAATATTGCTGAACAGCGAGTGCACCTGTCTGATTCTTGCTTTGGAAGCTTCCTCTCAGGGGTGTACTCCACCCTGTGAGGTGTGGGGTGTCAGTCTGCCCCTAGTGGGGGATGTCTCCCAGTTAGGCTACTCAGGGGTCAGTGACCCACTTGAGCAGGCAGACTGCCCCTTCTCAGATCTCAACCTCCGTGTTGGGAGATCCACTGCTCTCTTCAAAGCTGTCAGACAGAGTCCTTCGCGTTTCACAGGCTTCTACTCCTTTAGCTGAGCCCTGTCCCCAGAGGCGCAGTCTACAGAGACAGGCAGGTTTCCTTGAGCTGCTGTGAGCTCCACCCAGTTCCAGCTTCCCAGCGGCTTTAGTTACCTACTTAAGCCTCAGCGATGGCGGGCGCCCCTCCCCCAGCCTCGCTGCTGCCTTGCGGTTAGATTGCCGCAGACTGCTGAGTTAGCAAGGAGGGAGGCTCCGTGGGCGTGGGACCCTCCCGGCCAGGTGTGGGATACAATCTCCGGTGTGCCGGTGTTACAGCGCAGTATTGGGGTGGGAGTTACCCGATTTTCCAGGTGTTGTGTGTCTCAGTTCCCCTGGCTAGGAAAAGGGACTCCCTTCCCCCTCGCGCTTCCCAGGTGAGGCGATGCCTCGCCCTGCTTCAGCTCTCGCTGGTCGGGCTGCAGCAGCTGACCAGCACCGATTGTCCGGCACTCCCGAGTGAGATGACCCCAGTACCTCAGTTGAAAATGCAGAAATCGCCGGTCTTCTGTGTCGCTCGCGCTGGGAGATGGAGACTGAAGCTGTTCCTATTCGGCCATCTTGCTCCGCTGTTAAATATTCTTAACAGTTTGTTTGAAATCTGAACCATTTTGAAAGGAAGTAACTGCATAGTGATTTCAGTTACATTCCAGCATATTCATATATTTAAAATATTTGGATAACAACTCCTTTCCCAGTTGTTAAAGCAAGGGGTATTATGGGGAATAAAATTAACTAGGAAAAAAAGATTGAGCTTAATTCATCACTTTCAATAAAGTAAATGATAGACACAGAGTTTGTTAAAATATAGTAAGTGTGGTTAAGGAAAATATTATAAATCAGGAGAGCTCAGTGATAAGATAAGAGAACATTTAGAAGGTTGATAAAATTGGAATGTGTGTTGGGATCTATAGTGAACATTCATTCACCCAAGAAAAATTCATCTAATCTCCATCTAATAATTCAGCATTCTAATTACATGGCAAGATTTGAATTAATATGTTTACCAAGGACATGAATTTTAATTTTACTTAACCCCATCATAATTTGATTCATAACGTGAATAATTGTATTCTTCTGAAATACTTGGGGACTTCGTGCATTTATACAAATAAAAGCACAAGAGTTGGAAACTGACTTTTGGTTTTACACAGAGTCTAGTCTCTTTACATTGCTGTTGTGTCCTGATATGTTAAAAATGTAAAAATATTTTTGAAATATTTAAAAGAGAGATGAAACATTCATATTACTTCTTACTGAAAACTTTTCTTCTCACACAATCCCTAGAAAACTGTACAATTTTGTAAAATACTAGATTTAGTTAATTCTATGAATAGAAAAACAAGCACTTTTGAGTAAGTAAGATTACGATTAAGAGGTAAATCAAATAAAATCTATTAGGCACTGATTTGATAAAGGAAGAAAATGACTCTATAACCAGATGATTAATTCCTTCTTAATTAATACCATTAGATCTTAAAGACTTAGTGTAACATTAGAGGTAAATATTAAAAATATAAAGTGGTTTTTATTTTTGGCTATAGTAGAAATTTATAAACTTTGATTCCAACCACCTCTCCACTCACAACTAATTGTTTTCTGATATCAATACTTTTACTACAAAAAAACCTCTCAAATATTTTCTCATTATACAGCTGTTTCAGTTAGCCTTTATCTCATTAGAATACAATAAACAAGCAATGCCTGAGGTCTATGCCCTTTTTAACAATCCAAAATCATTGGTGTGGACCTTAGTAATTAAACTAACTAAGCCTTGACAAGTTAGTTGCTATGATTTAAATGTCATTATTTTTATTTTGAAACTAGTGTGGGGATCTAACAAGATTCATTGACATTTTGCCAAATGACTAGTATTCTAGAGAAGGAACATTTGGGAAAAAAAAAAGAAAAAAAACTGGTCAAATGTCTGTTTTACAATTAAGAAATCCTATATATTGATGTTTAATACTACTATTTCCCAGGCCTTTATCTCCTTTATCAAAATTATAAATACTATATAAGTTTTGATGATTTAACAAAATGTCACATTTTAAAAATATGTTGAAAATCAAAAATTAGTATGCAGCTAACCTACTACTATAGCAAAGTATTCCCAATTAACTGAATCCAAATTTCTCAAATGAAGTAACTGATGGAATAACAAAAAAAAAGTAAAAATAATATGTAATAATAAAATAGATCAATAATTTAAATGTTATTACATTTGTTTTCTTTTTTCCTGTAAGCCAAATTTTTTTAATTGTTTATCTTTTCAAAAAATCAGCTCTTTATTATTCTTTTGTATTTTTTAGTTTTTGCTTCATTTATTTATGCTCTGATCATTTGTATTTCATTTTTTCTACTAATTTTGCTTTAGACTGTGTTTCTCTAGTTGTTTGAGGTGTAGGCTTAGGTTGTTTATTTCAGATCCCTCTACTTTTTCCAGTTAAGCATTTATTGCTGTGAACTTCTCTCTTAGAACTGCTTTTACTTTCCCCACAAGTTTTGGTAGGCTGTATTTCCTTTTTTTTGTCTCAAGGAATTTATTTCCTTTTTTATTGTTTATTGCTCCACTGGTTGATTATGGACAAGTTGTTTGCTTTTTATTTATTCATACAGTTTCTAAAGTTTCACTTCTTATAAATTTCTAGTTTAATTCCATGGTGATCAGAAAAGATGCTTGATATGATTTCAGCTTTATAATTTGTTAAGACTTTTGTGTGGCCTAACGTAATTCCTGCTGGATAATTTTTAAATGTGCTATTGAGAAGAATACATATTCTGCTGTTCTCAGGTGGAATGTTCTGTAAATGTCTGTTGGGTCCATTTGGAGTACAGTTTAACTCAATGCTTCTTTGTTGATCTTCTGTCTGGGCGATCTATCTATTGCCGAAAGTTGAGTGTTGAAGTTACTAATTTTTGTATTACAGTCAATCTCTCCCTTTAGGTCTGTAAATATTTGCTTTATATATTTAGGTGTTCCAATATTGGGTGCATATATATTTACAATTGTTTTATCCTCTTGCTGTATGGTATCATTACACAATGACCCTCTTTGTCTTTTTAAAAATCGTTTTTAACTTAAAGTCTGTTTTATTCAATATGTCTAGATACTCCTACTCTTTTTTAGTTTCCATTTGCATGGATGTGTCTTTTTCCAGCCCTTTCTTTTATTTTCAATCTATTTATGTGTTTATAGTTGAGGTAAGTTGCTTGTTGGCAGCTTGGGTCTTTTTTTGTTATATTTTTGTTGTTTTTAATCGATTCTGCCACTCTATGACTTTCAATTAAATAATTTAGTCAATCTACACTCACGGTTATTATTGATAGGTAAGAACTTACTGCTGACGTTTTATTGTTTTCTGGTTGTTTTGTAACTACTCCCTTTCTTTTTTCTTTTCATCTTACTTTGCGATTAAGCTATTTTCTTTGGTAATATGTTTTAATTCCTTGTTTTTTATTTTTACTCTACTAAGTATTTTTGCTTCATGTTTACCACGAGGCTTACCAAAAACATCTTATGATTTTAATATCCTCTAAATCTGTAACAAGGCAAGGATGCCCACTTACATTTCTTTTATTCAATCTAGTACTAAAAGATCTAGCCAGAGCAATTAGGCAAGAGAAAGAAATAATGGGAAATTTTCCAAATTAGAAAACAGGAAGTCAAATTGCTCTTGTTTTCTCATATTATTATGTATATAAAAACGCTAAAGACTCCATCCAAAAATTATTAGAATTTACACATTTAGTAAGTTTATAGAATACAAAATCAACATACAAACATTGGTAGCATTTGTACACATCAATAGCAAACGATCTGCAAAAGAAATCAAGAAATCAATTCTATTTACAATAGCTACAAGAATAATACCTAGAAATAAACTTAACCAAGGGGGCAAAACATCTCTACAATGAAAACTAGATAATGTTGATGAAAGAAATTGAAGAAAACACAAATCAATAAGAAGATATGTTGTGTTCATAGATTGAAATAATTAATATTTTAAAGACATCTGTATTACCCAAAGCAAGCTACAGATTCAATACTATCCCTATGAAAATAACAATAGCATTCTTCACAAAAATAGAAAACAAACCTTAAAATTCATTTGGAAATGCAAAAGATCCTGGATAGCCAAAGCAATCATGAGAAGAAAAGTAATGCTGGAGGCATCACAATACCTGACTACAAAATACACTACAATGCTATAGTAACCCGAACAGTATGGTACTAGCACAAAAATAGATTAATAGACTAATAGAACAGAATACAGAGTTCAGAAGTAAATCCATACATTTATAGCCAACTGCTTTTCAACAAAGGTACCAAAACACACATTGAAAAATGAATCATTTCTTAAAAAAATGGCACAAGTAAAACTGAATATTTACATGCAGAAGAATTAAATAAAGCCCCTCTCACTATGTTCAAAAATCAACTCTAAATAAGGATCAAAATAAGGAATCATATTTGAGAATAATCAGGTAAATAATACAGATACTGTTAACTCAGGCAGCATTTTTTATTTGTGATTTATTCATCTAAAACATACTATTTCTTCCTTGAGATTAGATCTGAAAACTTCTACCTAAACACATTTTTCTTTCTATTAGCTCATTGAATGAATAGAAATGAAGATACATTCTTAATATATAATTGATAATCATTTCTCAACTTTATTATTTCTAGAAATTTCTTCTTTCATGTATGCTTAAAATGCTACAGAAAAGATGGTTCAACTTTCTGTCTTTGGCCTTGAAACAAATGCTGCTTGTGATAGGGACAAACTGGAAGACACCTATTTTATTAATACTTTTGTGACTCTACTGTAGCAACCAGATTGGTGCAGCTAGCTCATCTAGATAATACATGCATTTTAATCAATAATTTAATAAAGCCTTATGTTGAAAAGCAATTATAAGTTCAAATAATATTCTAGAAAATTTTCTATTTGCAACTTTGAAATGTGTCAGTTCATTTAAAATAATTTTTACAAGTATTATGACATTTTATTTTCAAATTCCCTTTTGGATAAACTACCTGTCCTGTCAGAGCCTGGTTTACCTTGGGCCACCATAACATGTTTGTACAAGTAACATAATTATATCCTGAACTCAGTTGCTAGTTGATTACATTTTCATCCATCGCCCATCTTGACTGCTGTGCTCATTATTCTAGGTTAAAAAGGCTTTCGATAAAGAAAATCTTCATTTACTTATATAAAATTATATCTGAGTTTTGCATTCTAGCCTACATTAACCCATTCTTTAGCTTACCTAATATTGGCATATAAAATCATTTAAAACTAATTGATACTCATTCTATACAAAGGAAAATATGTAAATAAAATAGTTTCAGGGCTTTAAGATGTCACATGGCAGCAGCAGTTTTAAGATGCTGTATCTATTCCTTTCTTGCAAAGAAAAAATACTTTTCTTTACTAGACATAGCAAAACAAAAACCAGAGCAATTTTTTTTTTCAATTTTTCACTACCTATCCCTTCTTTATTTCGCAATATCTGTTGTCATCAGAGTGACCTCGTAATCTCTTTTACCAGGATTTATTTTTTCTCATTAACAGTGCTGTTCTCAAGGAAATGTTTACATATAATGCTTAAAGTGGAAGACTCCGTAAGAAATAGAGATTATGTGATTCTCCTTCTATCTTGCCTTGTTGATTAAACAAAATGTAAATTTACATGTGCTATTTTGGGTATTCAGAAAAAAATATAGTCACGTATCACTTTGTTTCCTACATATATATTAGGGACCGCACTTTCAGATGACCTTAGTGGCTTGACTAAATTTCAACTGGCATAATTACTATTTGCCTATGCAAATTCTCGCTTTAATTAAAATCACTTAATGTAGCCACAGTTTCACAACCTAAATTATTCCATTTTTTTTGCGTAATTAAATGTATTAAGCATCAGCCTTACTTTACTACTGAAGTTTCATGGATTAACTTCTCAATCATATAACTGAAAGATTGAGATGAAAAGCTGCCATTTTGATGCAGCAACTTTTTCTAACTGATCTTATGATAATATAAAAGCTTACTGTCTTATAACCGGTAATATACAAAAGAAGTATCTATCATTCATATCCCCATTCCCACCAAATGGTGACAATTCTACTTTCTTAAAGTATATTTTTTATAGAAATGTGTTATATATTTAATCAGAGCAGTAATTGCATTAAATTATGTTAGAATTAGGATAATTTCTAAGATATCATGAGCTCTAAGTCATTGTATAAGAATCACTGCATTGGTACTAAATACAATTTATTTGGAATTCAAACATAGCAGAACATTTATTCAGTCTTAAATACATGTCGTGTCCAGTAGAAAACAAGTATGTATATAATTACTTCACAAAAACCAAAGCAAAATTTCCAAACAGCCCTCTATAACTCTCTTTCCCGCCAAAGTGTTGTGCCACATAGCATCAAATCCTGTCACTCTGCACACTGTCATTCTACTGTCCTGTTGCCCTTATTCTTTCATTTTCTCTCTCTTTCCCATTCATATGGGCCCATACACCTGCCTCTCCCCTGTCCCAGTTCCTCTTTACTCCAGTCCCAGATACCTTTCCAGTCTCATTGGCATTCCTCTTTAACTACCATACTTGCTACTTACAGAGTAATCTTTCAATATTGTCACATTCCTATTATAAATTGAGAGTGTTAAATATTCTTTGTTTTCTCCTTTTTTTACTTGTTTTTCAGGAATATGAAGTCTTGGAATTATTTACACATATTAGGATGTAAAAGCCAATAGAATTTGAACAACAGCAAATATAAATGAGAAAGATTTTACAAAAAGATAAAAGAATATCCCAGAGGAAAATGAAGGAGAAAGAACCATGTACTATGACGAAAAATTAGCTTTAAAAGCAGGGCAGAATGGATGGTCATATTGACTTTCACACAGAAAGGAAGGGGAAAAGCTCACGTAAGATATTCATGGTTGCTTTAGGGAGACAGAAAGACCTGTGTTCTCTCAGGACTGAAGAAAAGAGTAGTAGAATTTGTTGACTTGTAACAAACCAACTAGAAGTGTATTAATAAAATTATTGCAATGATGCCATAAATGCTCATTCCACATTTGATAGGCCAATTTGTCCTGAACAAACTAAATATGCCCTTCTCGTAGCAAAGACGATGGTGAAAAGAGCTGATTATCTGATAGGCACCAAAAAGGAAGACAAGTAAAGAGCAGGGAGGCATGATAGCCCGGGAGTCTAGGGAGGAGAGGTAAAACAGCAGAAGCAAAACAATGACTACAAAAAGCATTGTTGTCAAAGATAAAGTTCAATAAACCTGAAGAATCATTATGAGAAGAAGAGGAAAATCACGATTTTCAGCTTGACATTGAAGAGTTTCTGCTGGGTCATGAGAGCTTGTTGTGGCTTAAGTATAATTGGCTGACAGAGTAGGGAGGAGTCACTGAAGTCAAAGAGAATGGGGAGATGTACATATTAAGGAGGATATACTATGCCTGTTAACATACCAACAATGAATGGTGGCCATTCTAATTCCTCCCCAGTGAGGCTGGAAGAAACATTTGTGGGCTCCAGACAGCCACAGACAACATTCCATTCAGAAAACTGATATATTTAGTGTGTATACAAGTTTTCTTTGTGGCATGTACCCATGTTAAATTTGATTTCTCTTTTTTATTTGTATATTCTCCTTACTGTGATAGCTCAATCCACTTTGGTTTCCCTGTACCATATGTAATCTAATTTTCCTATCCCTTGGCAGCCTGTAGGTAGTGATGGAAATACATTTACTATATATATTTGTCAGAGTTCAGTTTCAAAGTGTTGGTGCCTCTTTAGAAAATGTAGGCATAGAGTGATTCCTGAGGGTATAAATTAGATGACAGAATCATGAGAAAGGCTAAGATGCAGATTCATGGATGAGCTCACAGAAAGTATACTACCAACACCACATGAGGAAACCGGACACAAATGTCACTGTCGTTCCCGTAACCATCTCCAATCCTCAGCTACAAAATCACTGCTGTTGGCCTCGTCACTAGACCAGTTCTGCCTCACATTTCACTTCTTATTTCACTGTATTTAATTTCAGAATCAAAATCAAATTTACAAATTCAGGGACACAGAAATCCAGGAAAGGCAGCCAGGCGCGGTGGCTCATGCCTGTAATCCCAGCACTTCGGGAGGCCGAGGTGGGTGGATCACCTGAGGTCAGTTCAATACCACCCTTGCCAACATGGAGAAACTCTGTCTCTACTAAAAATACAAAAAGTAGCCGGGCATGGTGGCGGGTGCCTGTAATGCCAGCTACTCAGTACATACCCATGCATAAAAGTCTTTATGGTAACAAAGCTTTGCAGTAAAGAAAGTTCAAAGAAATTCAATTGCTCCTATTTTTGGGGTCCCTGAAAAGAATTTTTCAGACACCTTTTTGTAGGGTCCAGCAGAGAAACATAATAGTCGGTTTTCATATGGTTAGGGGAGAGATAGAGGTTGATGATAGTACTATACTGCACTCAGCATCAGTACCTTATTTGTACATCTAAGGTATTTCTGCTGACTTCAAGCTCATTATACTTGGCTACTTCTTGCCTTTGAATGGCTGCTCCAGCAGTCATATTAGAGTGTGTGTGTATGTGTGTTTGGGTCTATGTATGTATGTGTGTGTGTATATATATATATATATATATATATATGTGTGTGTGTGTGTATATATATCCTTATATACTTACATTTGTTTATAAATATTCAGAGTACTTATATATGTGAATTTATACACAGAGATTTATATATATGCATACCCTATATAGGTATAAACTTTACATATATACTTACAAAAGTATAAAGAACCCTGAAGCATTAAAAATATAAAAATAAAGTCTAAATATATACTTAGCATATTTTAGTGTTAAAGTATAAAAGTGTGATATACACTTTATTTAAATGATATATTGTAAAGTTTAGATATTTAAACTGCAACTTCAGGGACATAGCAATTGAGAAAAGGTACTATTTAGCATTCCAATCTGCCTCTAATACATATAAACTTTTTTTATGTATAACTTCATACATCTTTTATATATATATTTATATATATAAACGTTATATAAATAAACTTTATGTATATAAATGTTTTATGTATTTATAGATATACACACATATATATACATATATACAAAGTTCTGTCAAACCTACTCTGTGTGCCAGACATTAATAGAAATATGATTTAGCAATGTGATTTATTGATGGTTTACGCCTGTAATCCCAGCACTTTGGGAGGGTGTGGAGGGTGGATCACGAGGTCAAGAGATGGAGATCATCCTGGCCAACATGGTGAAACCCCATCTGTACTAAAAATACAAACATTAACTGGGCATTGTGGCACATGCCTGTAGTCCCAGCTAGTCAGGAGGCTGAGGCAGAAGAATCGCTTAAACCTGGGAGGTATAGGTCGCAGTGAGCCAAGATTGCAACACTGCACTCCAGCCTGGTGACAGAGCAAGACTCTGTCAAAAACCAAACCAAACCAAAAAAACAAAACAAAATAAAAAAACAGAAATGTTATTTCTATGTAATATCAAACAAAGACCCCAAATAGACATGACATGTAGTTACCTTTGTCCTAAGTATTCCATTCCTTTGTTCCTTTCAGATGAACCCTATCAACTTTTGAAAGCAGGTTTTCAGCATCCTTTTATTTATGCTCCTTGTTTTTTTGTTGTTGTTTGTTTGTTTTTGTGTTTGTTTGTTTTTAGTCTTTTGCTAAACTTGAACCAAAAAGAAACCTTGTGGTCGTCAGGCTGGACAAAGGAAAGGCAGGTTAAAGAGCTGTAGCACTCAGGAAACTGAACAGAGGGAACGCCAAACTTGGGGACACAGGAGGTAATCTATGTATTCAGGAGTCCTAACATCCAGGAGACAAGTTCAGTTTAGCTCTATTACTAACTTGGCATCCTTAAAAGAAAAGCAAACAAAAGTATAGAAATCAAAAAGGAAACTTTCTTCTCATAGGAGATGTTAGAATGTGTGTTCTGTGTTCCTTTTGTTTTTCTTTATTAGGCAAAGAAGCAATTAAGCAGGTGAGAAACAACCCCATGGAAACATGGAAGGTGGAGAAAATCTGTCTAAAACATCTGTTTAAAAACTCTGAAGTGGGAAGATTAGAGGTTGATAAAAAGAAATATCCTCTGCAATAGGTTGAACACCTGCTCACAGAATCCACTAATGCTCTGGGCTGTGTGGTGTTCTCCAAACCATGGCTGAGTCTGTCAATCAGGAAATCATTTAAATGAGGCCAAAACGCCTTGTGGCAAAAACAACAGTAATAAAAACTTCGGGGACCAAAGAACTCTGGAACATGGAAGATGTAAATACAGATGAAAAGCACAGATTTTCATTTATGTTTATTGCAGTCATGACTTGGGTATTCCTTGACTTGTTAATTTATTTTCAACAGAAACACAGATTTTATTTTTCCATTGAGACTTTTTTGTTCCCTTCCTCTCTTGCACTTTTTATTAGAATTTATTCGTAGGTTTATAAACATAAACTATAAAAGTATTATTTTCTTCATGTTATGATCATTTTCAGCTCTTTCTATAATTTGGGCCTGCTGACACACTGTATCATTATTATTTCAAACAAAGTAGCTACGGCAGAAAAAAATATTCGGCTTTTAAAATGTATTTATATTTTAAAATCATTATATGAGTTTTAAAGACAACTTACAAATTTAAATTTCCAGAGTTCAATATTTCCTTTTTGGCAAATTGTTTATTTTAAAAAAATTATGTTTGCTGGCAGTTTTACTTATTTATGTTTTCCATTTTAGAATAAGTGATAATTTGAATTTTTATGACTGCCACTTAGGAGTAAATATAAATACAATTTTTTTTCTGCTTCAACTTTTATCTCAGGTTCAAGAGCTACATGTGTGGATTTGCTACATGAGTAAATCGCGTGTCACTGAAGTTTGGTGCACAAGTAATTTAAATTGTACATCAAATGAAATTATATTGAAATATCTTTCCATACCTTGTTACTGCTTTGACTGTTTTAATACTGTTCAAATATATTTTTTGTTGTCAGACACTCTTGGTAAATGGTTCCTAAGTAGCAAAAAACACCAAAAAATTTATAATATAAAGGTTTAAAAATTTAATAATATTGTATTTTGAATTTCATATTTGATTGTGTAAATAATGTTACCAATTTGCTTACAAAAGATGAGTATACATTTAAATAAATTTTATTTAAATAGATAGAATTTAGAGTTTATATTTTAGATATAAAAAGGCCATTATAGAAAATAGCAAAATTATTTTCATTTAAGCATAAATTATTTCAAGTTGTCTTAGTTGTTTCAGTGGATGCAACATTGGTTGTTTTAGTGAGTGTAAGACTATTATCTTTTGGTTTTCAGTGGCCCTATATTTATACTTCCTATTTGGAGTACAGAAAAATTGTCTTAAACCAGCGCCTTTCCTTTTTCCAGCCTGATGACCACAAAGTTTCTTTTTATTTCTAGCAACAGACTAAAAACAAAAACAGGGAGCATAAACATAGGGATGCTAAAAACCTGAAAAGCAAAACATAATAGTCTTACATTTTTTTAAATTTGAAATGTGTGCATTTATTTAAATCTCCAAGATTCTTAGCAATGCTTGTTAATAATGTCTTATATCACAATAGAAGGAGTTATGTTCTCCCTAAATAGGTGCCTCAGTGACATAAATGTGGTAATGAGTCTGCTGTCAGCTAATACAACACACACTGAACCTGATGTCAGAATCATTGTATTCTGGTCATGTCTCTGCTTTAGATTTCTCTGAATCTTATTTCATCAGCAGCAAAAGTGAAAGATTAAAGTGAAGTTTGGTTTTACATCATGTCAATTTTATATGTATTTATTTCCTTCAAGTTGCTCATTCTAGACCATGTCCTGTCATGTGTATTCAAAATGAGCCCACAGATAATATGCAGAGCGCCACATTAGTCTACTAAATCATAAAGGAATCAAAGTCTCAGTATATATGTGTGTGTATATATACACTATAATATAATGTATAATATAAAACTCTGGAGGGTTTGGATAAACCACGGGGCATGGGAAGAAGCTGTACTGGCCTATGCCTGCAGTTGATGGTGGCTGACAATTCTGCCATACTCGTGAGGAACATTCCAGTGTAAGTTTATGAGCTCATTGGACTGCTACGTGACATACCTTCTGCTCAGCTCTGCCCTCTCTTCATCCCGACTTATATTCCAGGAATCTTGCTAGGACCTACTTCCTGCCTCAATGCAGTCATCTTCTCAAGATATCATGTATCAAGTTTTGATATAAAAGGGTTCCTCCTAGATAAGAAGGGAGACCTGGATTGTGTGTACTCTTAAGGACCTTTCCATTCATTGGCATTGCAATTGGTAGCCAGTTAATCAGAATTATGCTTCTAATTGTGTGTACCTTTACTACACAAGAAAATCTCATGAAATGTCAGACATTTTATAGTAAGAATAGTGGGAGATGGGAAACTTTTATCACCATCTTTGTTTTACCTCTTTAAAAACTCGAAGTGACAAAATAGAAGTTCAGCCCCTGCTACTTTTTGGTTTCTTCATGAGTCTGGGACTATGACAGTGGCTTATTCTCTAGTAAAATCCTAAATTAGATTAGAAAATAAAATGTAATGATATAATTTATTGTATATGTTTACATACTCTCCTCAACTATTAGAATGTCTCTAATATTTACATAACTCTTTCAAAGTGGGTATTATTATCAGTTGATGCTCAGATAAATGAAGTCATCAGACCTTGTTTGCAAAGCGAGTTGGTTGCAAAACTAATTGGTCACAAAGCTAGTTGGTTGCAAAGCTAGTAAGTGGCAAAGTATTACCACCCGGTTCTTCTTATGTATAATTTGTGTGTGTGTGTGTGTGTGTGTGTGTGTGTTTTTCTGCCACCTGTTACTCATTCAAATAAGGGAAAATCTTGGCTAAAGTAGTTCTTCCTGAAGCAGATTCATTAAAGAGCACCCCACTAAGCAGAGTGCTGATGGTGAGTACCCTCTCTGAATCACATGAAGCCATCCCACTAAACTTCTTACAACCAGTCCCATCAGAGCCCTTCTGTCTGCAAGGTAACCTCGAATTCTTGAAGTCTTGCTTTGCTTCCTGGAAATGGAATGGGTACCAGGAGCTTCTCTTCTACTTACAGATATACAACTAAAGTCAAGTCATTTCATCTGTCTGGACTCAAGAGTTCTTACATGCATGATACAGGGAATGAACTGGATTTTCAGTAGAATTGCTTTCCCTTCTATATATCTGTGCTAGTTCTCTTCAGAGCACCATGAACTGTGATCAAATAATTGTGTTTGAGTTTCTCCTCACATCCATTTATCTTATGTCTTTGCTTCTTCGAGGTGTCTTCTCTAGATTTAGGGTCTATTTTCTTTCATAATAGATTACAATCAATACCAGAGTGTAAAATCCTATTAAAGTTGATGTGGCAAAGTTGTGGAGGGAATTGGAAATACTGAAGAAGGGACTATTTGCGTAGTCAGATATAGTTATTTTTAAAAAGTTACTGTTTATCTAATTTAACTTAAAATACACATATCTCTTGTTTAGACTAAACTAGAGGTTTTGGCCAGTAGGAAAGATGACAGTACCAAGATTTAATATAAATAACAGAGTAGATTAGGAAATAAAATGTCCACAAATTATTTTTAAAGGAAGAATCATGAGTGGGTCAAGCTTGAAGGTATATATAAAATCAACAGTCACTTTTGACATTTTAACAATTCACCTGTGGTCTTTTCTCTAGAAATCTCAGTAAGTATGGCGCAGTGAAGTACAGGGAGCTCAGTGTAGTAAAGTGTTCAGGCTCTGTAATTCAGAAGTGGCATTCTTCAGATGAAGAATTCAGGGTTTCTTATTTTAGGGCTGCAGTAACAAATTATCACACACTGGGTGGCTTAAAACAAGAGAAAAATATTATCTTATAGTTCTGGAGGTCAGAGTTCCAAATCAAGGCATCATTCGGGCCAAACTCCCTCTAAATCAGGGGTCCCTGACACCAGGACTTAGACAAGTGGGCTGGTATTGGACTGTTGCCTATTAGGAACTGGGCCTCACAGAAGGAGGTAAGCAGTGGGCAAGAGAGGATTGCCGCCTGAGTTCCACCTCCTGTCAGATCAGCAGGTGCATTAGATTCTCATAGGAGCATGAACCCTATTGTGAACTGAACATGTGAGGGATCTAGGTTGCACACTCCTTATGATCTAATGCCTGATAATCTGAGGTAGAACAATTTCATCCCCAAGCCCTCCACCCCCCACTTCTTCCACGAAACCAGTCCCTGGTGACAAAAAGGGTGGGGACCACCGTTCTAAAGGCTTTAGAGGAGAATTCTTCCTTGCTTTTTCTGGTTTTTGGTGGTGCCGATCAGTCCTTATCTGGTAGCTGCATTACTCCAACTCTGCTTCCACTTTCACAAAACCTTCCTCTCCTTTCTGTGTGTCTCTTCTCTTTTTAAGGACACATTGCATTTAGGATATATGTGCATTATCCAGAAGAATTTCATTTTGAGATTCTTAATTTAATTATATCAACAAAAATAATTTCCCCAAATCAGCTCACATTCACAGGTTTTGGAGATTAGGACATAGATTTTTTTTTAAGTCTATGGTCTTAGTTTTCTTAGGCTGTCTTAATAAAGTATCACAGGTGAGTGACTTAAGAGGAATGCCTTCTGTCCTCCTTCTGGAAACTAGAAATTAGATTGAATTTCTTCAGAAATTAGAGTTGGTTTCTTCTGAGCTCGCTTTCCTTGGCTTTTAAATGGCTGTCTTCTCCCTGTGTTTTCACATGGTCTTTCCTCATTGTCTGGTTGTACATTTCCTCTTTTTAAAAGGACATCAGTCAAATCAGTTTAGGGCCAACTCTATAGGCCTTATACTAATTTAATTACCTGTTTAAAGTGTCTGTCTTCTAATCCAGTCACATTCTGAAGTAGTGGGCATTACAACATTAACACATACATTCGGTGGAAAACAGAACTCAACCTGCGACAGTCACCCTCCAAATACAGAGCCTAATGAAACATCCTTGCTACTTTATTTTCTATTTAAATGACTTAGCAGACATTTATGAAGAGCTGAATGAGATAGGGTAAGAATAGTGTATACTTGTGTTAGAGGGATTCTGCAAAGATGGGGTAAGAGATTTAGTGTGAGTGCAAGCTCTATCAGAAGAGGAAATCCTCTCTCCGTTGAACTTTAGAGCTGTTTTCATGCATGGTATATTATAGGTGCTCAATAAATACTTGTTGAAGAATGAATGAGAGATGTGCCTAACAAAAATTGATGCTTCATAAATAAAAACAATATGTGGGATACAGCTGAACCTGTTTCCTTATATTCACTATACCAGCTAACTAGCTGGAGGCTATATAACATAAGGAAAAAGGTACCTGTGTGGATTAGGCAAGAAATATAAGACGTGACACTCCCCAAAGTATCTCTTTATATAATTCATCAGCGATCGTTTTGGGTAAGCATATTCTTTTCTTATGTTACAAATTATTTTTAAATGGCTCACCCAATAACTTATTTATATTTATGTTAACAGTTTTATAAAGTGAATGCAAATATGGGGTCAATTTCAGTGGATATGGAAAGGGAAGAAGAATGAATATGGTTTCCAACTATTTCTTTTTTTCATCATTGTTAGAATTACTTTATCAATTTTGCTTCTCCACAGAATCCATAGAGGTTACCTCCAGAATCTCATATAGAATTTGTTGTGACGGTATCAACAAATAATTTAATATTCTTCCTGTGTCATATGTAAGATGAATAAAGTCATAAAACCAACATTTCCTATAAAAGGGGATACATTGCTATGGAAGTAAGGGTTCACAAAGCTTAACTTACACATACGGAAAAATAATTGCAAGATGATATATTTTGGGAGGAATAAACCAAGACAGGCCTATCCGAATTCCATTTTGAATTAAATGCCAGGATCTGGGTAACAGTTGGTCTTATCAACTTCTTTGGATGAACAACTTTCTAAGTACATAGAAAAATCGTTACTTATATATCTGTCTAGATATGATAATTAATTCCACCAAGTGAAACTTATGAGACATTCTGAAATGATTTCTTCATTTATTGATAATTATTTAATGAGCATTCACAACATGTTTAGAGATGAAATATGTTACAGAGAAACAGATCACTTCCACCTTCACAAGTTTCCCTGTGTCACGGGATCCTTAGGGTGTGGCTTCACCAGGCAGAAACCTCCGTGGCTGGTGGCATCTATGTGTGTGTTTCACTTGCACCTGCTGAGCTTGTTCTGTCCACTTGCTCGGGCAGGCTGCGCTCAGCTGGTGCTACCTGCCCGGATCCCATGCCTGCAGAGGGCGAGCCAGGCACAGAGTGCCTCTCCGAGTCTCCGAGGGCGTGTGAGTGAGTGAGTGTGGGATCCAGCCCCTGTGCACAGCCAGCCGGGCCAGCTGTGGTGGCATGGGCAGCTCCAGGCACTGGCGCAGGTGCTGGCTCTGCGTGAGGCTGTGGCTGGACCAGACGTACTGCAAGCAGCTTCCACTGTGGTGGGCACCAATGTCGGGACAAGGGGAACGTGATGGCACCCAAAAGTTCAGGCACTAGGAAGCACGGAGCCCCAGAGGGTGTTGCAGTGTGTCACAGCCCTGGATTGGGGCATCCCGAGGTTTGGGCTCCCAGGGGGGAACAGCTCTTCTCTCCTTGCAGTCCACAATGTGGCAAGCGGCGGGCAAGTTTTAGTCCCGCTTGTGTTAACGGCTCTTTCATTTCTGCCGTCTGGAGGGGCCCAAGTTCCTGCCTCATATCCAGGAAGAATGAGGTATGCAGACAACTGGAGGGTGAGCGAAGCAGAAAGCAGCTTCACTGAGCAGCAGAAGAGCTCTCAGGAGACCTGAAGTGGGTGGCTGCTTTCCACAGGAAGGTCCTCCCAATTGGTGTTAGTCTGGCTGAGTCTGGGGTTTCAATGTGCTCAGAATGAAGATTGTGTGTACTGATTGGTCCCTGGGCAGCCACGGGAGGACCTGAAGAAAGCACCATTTGATTGACAGTGGTCATCAATGAAGTCCTGACTCTGAGCTACAGACTTGGCCCAGAACTAGCAGCCCCGCCTCCAGGCTTCAGGCTGTCTCTGGCCTGAAGGTGTGTGATTTCACTGGGGACTTTCTCATTCCTGCCTAGGAACCTGTCTGCCTTTAACATGCTTACATGGCACCCAGGCTGTCCATGCCAAGAGGGGCTTGCAGTTCTGTACTGAGCCACCCTCAGCACTCCCAGCTCCCCTCCCACGCTCATGTGCTCCTGAATTCCAGAGGGGGCTAAGGCGGCAGCGGGTGGGTGTATCAGAACCACCCTGAGCACGTGCACACCCAGCTGGGTTCCAACAGCGTCCAGGCTCAGCCACAACTTAGCTCTGACCCAGAGCGGGTGCTGGGAGACGGTAGAGGCCAGGGAGCCGGAGCAGGCACTTTCCAGCATGCAGGGATTAGGAGCTTCCTGGGCCCCTGACAGTGTAGGGATGCCCGGGTCTGGAGCCGAGCTGGGCAACTGCAGCTGTACCCAGGAGCTCAGGGCTCCCCCTCAGCCACCTCAGTAGGGGGCAGGGCTCTCACCTGTCCCCAGCCCCCATGGGCTCCACAGAGCACACAGGTCCAGCCGCGCATCCACCACCGCAGCTAGTGTCCCATATTTTTTATTTTAATTTATTGTTTGTTCCTTTTAATGTGCTTCACAATTTTAAAATACTCTTTACTTCTCTCTGGTTTGCCTCCTCCACTTGACAAACTCAAAGTGAGGATTTTGTTTTATTCACCACTAGCCACATAAAGCATAGCAAAATGCTCATTACAAATAATGTTTAAGTGATTAATTAAACTAACGAACATATGAAATTTGAAAGTTCACTGAGTTTTCTCCCTTCTTTAAGCTTGTTATACTCAACTAAAGGTTCAGAATACGCTGTTTTTAAAAAAAATATTGTGCAATATTTATGTGAGTAGGGAAAAATAGTTACAGATTTAGACGGAGTTGAAAAGTCATTGTTTAGGGAGAATGGAAGTGTGCATTAATTCACTTATTAAGTCCTCACTAATCTGCAGGGAGACATGCTAGATTCTAGGTAAAGTGACTTCCTGTCATAAAATGACCCCTAATTAATGGGGGAAGATTGGCATCTAAACGAACAACTCCAAGACGTGTTACTCTGTTGCATGAGTAAGAACAAGGGGAAGACTCTCAGGATAAGAAAGAAACGTTTTTGCAGGGATGACCTTTAGTTTTGATCATTAATATGGAGCAAACATTGTAGTTGTGGAAAAAAAGAGAAAGCACTCTCTAGAAAGACAAACAGTGAAAGGGCATAGTGCTGTTAGGAATGCTAAAGAGTTAGATGTAACACTCATGGCGTGTGCGGGGTAGGTGAGGACAAATGGGGGCAAGGAACGGGCAATTTCTGGTCCTCCATTGCATTGAAGTTGTTGATGTACTGTTTTCCATCTTCACCAAGATTATAATACATAGAGATGATTTAGGTGAAAGCTAGTGAAATTTAAATTAGAATTTCAAGGAAGATGTTAGACTTTCCATCACTGATAATCTTGCAGACCATAGCAACTGGCCTGTTGTTATGGTCTAGATTAGTTTGATAATGGAGAAATAGAAGAGATACTATCAGGGTCAGTTTGTTTCTTCTGAATATAACGTCTTGTGAGGAAATAACTGTTTTTGTACCTTAATATGTAAAACTTGAGGTTGAGATTACACCTGCAGAAATGGGAATTTTGAAAACTTAAATTCTTACTACAAATGTTTTTATATAGTTCTCATTTATGTATAAGTTTATAATTTACTGATTACAGCCCCAAGATAAAGCTTTATTTGGAACAAATATAAATATTCACTTCGTTTGTCTCCTTTTACATGGTAGGTAAAATCACTGAAATTTCAGAGATAGGCACAATTGTTTCTGTAATACCGTAAAAGATAAAATGTTACTATTTCTGTCAAGACTTTTAAACCTTACACTGATTTCTGGTTAATAAATCATTTAATTTATCATGTATTAAAACAACTTTTTGATAGATAAGGATCAGCATGAAGATAACTTAAATATTCCCAATTTACTACTTGGAGAAACACCCTGAAGGCTGAGAGAAAAATGTAGTATTTAATATCACAACACGCTAAGGTGGTAGAAATAAGCAGAGGCAATGAAGAGGGGAGCTGGGACCTCCGGGACTGCACCTGTAGGCTCGCATTTCAAATGCCGGAATCTGGAGGCAGAGCCATGATCTTTATAGGGTATCTTAGTATCTTAGTTCATTCAGACTGCTCTAACAAAATACCATAAATGGAGTGGCTAACAAATAGCTGAAATTTATTTCTCGCAGTTTTGGAGGCTTGGAAATCTAAGATCAAGGTGCTGGCAGATTTGGTGTCTGGTAGGGCCCGGTTTCTGGTTGAGAAATGATGTATTCTACCCGTGTCCTCATATGGTAAAAGGGGCAGGGCAAGTGTTTTCTGTGTGTTCGCTTTTTGTTTTTTTTTTGTTGTTGTTGTTGTTGTTTGTTTGTTTTTGACAGAGTCTTGCTCTCTTGCCCAGGGTAGAGTGCAGTGGCATGATCTCGGCTCACTGCAAGCTCCACTTCCCAGGTTCAAGTGATTCTCCTGCCTCAGCCTCCCGAATAGCTGGGATTACAGGCGTGCATCATCAAGTCCAGCTAATTTTTGCATTTTTAGGAGAAACGGGGTTTTGCCACGTTGGCCAGGCTGGTCTCGAACCCTAGCCTGAAGAGATCTGCCCGCCTAGGCCTCCCAAAGTGCTGGGATTACAAGCATGAGCTACCACGCCTGGCCAGGAGGACACTAATTCTATTCATGAGAGCTTCATCCTGATAGTATTATCACTCTCCAAAGGCCCCACCCCTTAATACCAGCACATTGGTAATTCAACATATAAACCGGGTGGACACAGATGTTCAGAGCAGAGCATAAGGTGACAGTGCTTCTAATTCACTGAGATTATCAATGCCGTGCATAATGTGATCATGTTTCGTATTCTTCACACGGCTATTCTCATGATCGTATTCTCCACTATATTATACTTTCCTCAAATCTCACACATATCTAGCAATGGGAAATGAACCTTACAGTGGGAAAGTCTACGAGGCCTTCTTTCTCCTGCACATTTAGCCATCGAAATTATTCCCTCATCTTAATCTTTCTGAGTCAGTTTTATCAAGACACTCTATCTTTGTTTTCTTAATATGCATGCTAAGAAAATAGTTACCATTTCTGTCTTTGAAGTTATTCCCAAGAGATGTGAAAGGAATTAAAATGAGGGCTCTGTTTACGGGCAATCAATTGGGCCCATGTACTGTTTGGGGTCCCCAGCCTTATATCCTTTTAGGCCTGGCCCTATCTTCACTTAAATATTCATTCTCCCTTAAAAGTACCAGACCTCACCACTATGCGATATATCCATGTAACAAAACTGCACTCGTATCGCTTAAATTTATACAATTTTTAAAGTTCTCATTTTGTTTATTACTGTCTCTCTTTCAACATTCTCTGGACTTTGCCCACTCTAGTATTCCTTGAATTGCTTGCATTTTCCTTCTTTTTTTTTTTATTTTAAATTATGCTTTATGTTCTGGGGTACATGGACAGAATGTGCAGTTTTGTTACAAAGACATACACATGCCATGGTAGTTTGCTGCACCCATCAGTCCATCCCCTGTATTAGGTATTTCTCCTAATGCTACCCCTCCCCTAGACCCCATCCACTGACAAGCCCCAGTGAGTGATGTGCCCCTCCCTGTGTCTAGGAACTCTCATTTTTTCCTAAGAGTTTCATGTCTATATAAACCCTGTGCACACATTTCCCTTTCCACACTTTCTATCTTTCTTTTATCATTCAATTTCTCATAGCTGAATTTCTCAAAAGATACTCACTATCTCTCTTTTTTACCATCCATGAGCTTCTTAGTCCTCGCTGTAGTTCCTCTGATTCTTGCATAAAAACAAAACAAAACAAAAGACAGTGACACAAGCTGAAATTTAGTTCACTCCATGTCTCCGTGGCAGTTTTCTGACTTCATTTCAAATTCACTATCTTCTTTACATAACATGTCCTTGCGCTTGTATTACTGTTCTCATGCTAGACTCCTGACCACTGGAGGTGGTAGCAATGGTACCTTACCTTCATATTCTTAAGAGAAAGCATTTAAACATGATTTTATCTCTGTGAGGTTTCTTCTACCTCTCCTCTTCCTTTGAGGACAGCGCCACATTAAGGCTTTGGAGGCTCAAGCCTAAGCTTCTGTAATTCTATAATCATATAACAATTATTTCTGAGTACTGTATAACACAAACAACGCCATGACAAAATTAATTATTGCACCAATATACTTTCTTGCTCAGTTCATCTGTGTTGACTCATCTTCTCGACCTAAAAGCTCCATCAGTAGAAATCTGAAAGATTTTGCAACTGCAGGTGCCTCTATGATAGTAACAACGGTCTACTCTGGGTCATCTATATCCTCATGTATTTATTTGTTCCAACAGGAGACAGTGTACATGTCAATTTACTTGCTCTGAGGTGAAATGTGAGGAGCACATACACACACACAAATCAAGGCCTTAAACAAGATTGAGATAGTCCAGTGGCTTCCAGAGAGGAAATTTGTGCTACTTCCTCTCTGGTTTGGGTGACCAGGAGCACTAACAACTAAGAACAATTTTTATATCATCTTCTCCTGTCTTTAAAACAAATTCTTGCTTTTGAAACTTGATTAGAAAGAGCTTGTTTCCAATCGACATTCTAGATATATAAATTTTACAGTGGTATCAATACACTAATTTATTATTACAGAGAAACCAATTAACTAAGGCCTATTTTTCATTGTGACCCAAACCACCTTGCAGGCAGAGAGCTGTGTAGCTGGCTAGCATACTGAAGATAAGTTATTTTGTTATTGCTACTAAGTCCCTGTGGAAGATAACGTTTTGTTTGTTGGAAAATGCTCTAAGATACTTGTTACAAGTGAAACATAAAAAAATACTTAGCAGATATTAGAAAAAGCCATGCCACTTTTATCTTTTGTTCTTTAAATGACTAAAAATAGGATATATATACACACACACACACACATATTGTACTTTTAGCATAAAATAAATATGCCTTTTTAAAGACTTGTTTAGAGCAGTTTCAGGTTTACAGCAAAATTGAGAGTAAGATACAGAGATTTCCCATAAACCTCTTACCTCCACACATACATAGTCTCAGCAATTATCAATATCCCCAACCAGAGTGGAATATGTTACAACTGATGAACCTACATTAACCATCATTGCCACGCAGAGTCCATAGTTCACCTTACAGTTCACTCTTTGTGTTGTATGTCCTATGAGATTAGACAAACGTGTATTGACATGTTTCCATCATTTTGTTATTCTACACAGTATTTTCACATATTTCCTCTATGCTTCACCTATTCATTCCTCCCTCTCTGCAAATCCCTGACTGTTTTACTCTCTCCATGGTTTTTGCCTTGTCCAGAATGTCATATACAGTCATCTCTTGGTTTTGCATGGGGGAATGGTTCCAGGACACAGCTTGTTTACCAAGATCTGTGCATACTAAAGCATCACTTGAATATTGCATTTTCTATCTGCGTTTGCTTGAAAATGAATTCTTTGTCTAAGTGGACACACGCAGTTTAAATCCATGCCATGTTGTTCAAAGGTCAGCTGTAGGTGGAATCATATCATATGTAACTTTTTCAGATTGACTTTTTTCACTTAATAGTAACCATTTAAGTTTTCCCCATGTCTTTTCATGGCTTAATAGCTTATTTCTTTTTAGCATTGCCTAACATTTTATTGCCTAAATATATCACAGTTTATTTCTCTATTTACCTTCTGAAGAGCATCTTGGTTGCTTCCAAGTTTGGCAGTTATGAACAAAGCTGCTATAAACATCCATGTGCAGCTTTTGAGTGGACATATGTTTTTAACCTCTTTGGGTAAATATAAAGGAGTGTGATTGCTGGAATGTGTGGTAAGGGTATGTTTAGTTATTTAAGAGGAATCCAAACTGTTCAAAATAGCTCTACCATTTTCCATTCTATAAGCAATAAATGAGAACTACTGTTGTTCCACATCCTTGCCAGCATTTGGCTGGATTTTGGCTATTCTAATAGATAGGTATTGGAATCTCCTTGTTTAAATCTGCATTTCCCTGATGCCATATGATGTACAGCATGTTTTTCTATGTTTGTTTGCCATCTGTATATCTCTTTTGATTATAGATAGATAGATAGATAGATAGATAGATAGATAGATAGATAGATATAGATATGTACATATATGTATGTGGGTCTTTGGCCTAGTTTAATAAAATTGTTTCTTTTCTTATTGAATTTCCAGAGAATGTTATACATTTTGGAAAACAGTACTTTATCAGATATGTGTTTAAAATATTTCCCTTATTCTGTGACTTGTCTATTTATTATCTTGATGGTTTCTTTCTCAGAGCAGAGTTTGTTTTTAATATTAATGATGTCCCTCTTATCAATTGTTTTTTCATGGATTGTGCCTATGGTGTCATATCTAAAATGTCATCACAAAACGGGAAGTCATTATCGATTTTTCTTCTGTGTTATCTTCTAAAGTTTTATTGTTTTTGTTTTTTGTTTTGTTTTGTTTTGTTTTGTTTTTGAGACAGAGTCTCGCTCTGTGGCCCAGGCTGGAGTGAGCGGCGCCATCTTGGCTCCCTGCAAGCTCCGCCCCCCGGGTTCCCGCCATTCTCCTGCCTCCGCCTCCCGAGGAGCTGGGACCACAGGCGCCGCCACCTCGCCCGGCTTGTTTTTTGTATTTTTAGTAGAGACGGGGTTTCACCGTGTTAGCCAGGATGGTCTCTGTCTCCTGACCTCGTGATCCGCCCACCTCGGCCTCCCAAAGTGCTGGGATTGCAGGTGTGAGTCACTGCGCCCGGAGAGTTTTATAGTTTTACATTTTATTTTTAGGTGTGTAATCTGTTTTTTGTTTGTTTGTTTTTTGTTTTGTTTTTTTTTTTTTGTTTTTGGTTAAGGGTATTAAAGTATGTGTCTGGATGAATTTAATTTATTTTTATTTTTTACATGTGGATCTCTACTTGTTCAGCACCATTGATTAAAAGAAGTATCTTTGCTCTGTTGTATTGTCTTTGTTTCTTTATGAAAGATCAGTTGAGTATATTTATGTGAATTTATTTCTTGACTTTCTATTCTGTTCCATTGATCCGTCTATTCTTTTACCAAAACCTCACTGTCTTGATCTTTGCAACATATGGTATAGGAAATAAGTCAAAGTTGTGTATTGTCAGTCCACCAACCTTAGTGCTTTTCAATCTTGTGCTGGCTATTCTGGGTTTTTTTTGCCTTTTCACATATGCTTTAGTATCAGTTTGTCAATATCCACAAAACAGCTCATTGGGATTTTTATTGGGTTTGTATTGATACTATGGATCAAATTGGAAAGAACTAATGACAATAACAATTCTTCTTATACATGAAATTGAAATATCTCTTTATTTAACTATTTGTACCATCATGTTTTTAATTCCATCTGTAGTACTGTAAGAAAATCTCTAATTTGGGTAGATTTTGTCCTTAAATTTTCTGGGTCTTTTAAATAAAAAATTAGACAGGTTATAAACAACTTCTATGATTTTGAAAAACAGAAATGTTACCCAGAACTTGTTCTTCTTTTTCTTGGAAAATATTATAGGTTTTAGGGAAAGCATATTCTTCTATGTATAATCATTTTTTATTTGTCAAATAAGGAAGCATCACATGAGTATTCCTGAGTTTCAATTAGAATAGTAAAAATATTCAGTACTATCTCAAGGAGAAATTTATTTATTTGAGACTAAGAATTAAAAAAAATAATTTCCAAAGTTACATGGACAGCATATTTAGACAAAACACATAATAATCCACGACTTGATTATATTTGGTTATTATATTAGTGCTTGCTTTGTCATTAATCATAACATTCTTTTACATAAAGAAATGGTACAAAAAAAGATGAGATACTATTCTGAATACGTGTAATTAGGGGATACTGTTACCTGTTTAGGCTAAGTAAGCATGAATTTGGCACATTGCATAGGATCACACTTAAAATATATTATAAGAACTTGGCTTATGTACAGCGATCAAAGGTATTGTGTGAGTTGTGTGTTCAGCCCTTGCTTTCCATGCACTCCAATTTTGATGTGATTCTCTTGTCCACACACATGTTTCTTGCTGCCACTCACAGAATTTCCTCAACGTTAAACTATCTTAGTTAAAAATACATATATTTGCTTCATGCTAGTAGATAGTAATAATTATTCACATTGTAGTTTATGTTTTATTAACAGGAATTTAATTCAATACTATGGCTATTTAACTACATGGAAAAGATTTATTGATAAATATAATGTCATTGACAAATATTCTCAGCATTGTCTTATAAATAATACATATTTATTTTAGTTTATTCATTAGGAAATGCAAATATAGAACTCAAAGGTATTTATATTCCCATGACCATTATTTGCTACAAATGAATTTAATCCAATGTTGGCTTCATTTAAGAATACCTATTTCTAGTTAAAAGACATTATTTCAATACCTAATCTTTCCATAATGAAATTTACAGAAAAGTTAAACACCATATGAAAGTTAAAAACGAAAGCTGTATTTGTCACACTTTTGGTAGCAGCAGTGTTCAAAGACAGAGAATGGTCAATTTTCAGATGAGTCATAAAAATTCAGTTCAAGGACTGTTGCACTCCATATGTGACCCAATTGTCAAAAACCCCTATTGTAACTGGAGCCATAAAGGGATAAACAGATACTGAAAATGAAATTAGAAATACTGATATTTGAAGTGAAAAAATAACTTTTCAGACTCAGAGCACGTATTAGTAGTAGTGAAATGGATGACGGCAATGCTCTCTGTGTGTCTTGGAGAGGAAGATGCTGTATAATTTGATTCTGTTTTTTGTTTGTTTTTTTTTTTAACTCACACAATTTTCATTCTTTCCTACCTGGGTGTTTTAAAACAAAGGTAAATGGAAGTTATTTATTTGAATATGCAATGCTAAAATAGTAATGTGGCATTTGTGATATTCCAGTTGAATGCAATTTCTTCTATCCTCTTCTCTCTTATTCACTATCTATATTCCTACTATATATCTCTTTTCATTATTAAAATGCCACATATTCAGCAGAAAGAATATGATGAGTCTGAAGTTGTCAACATGCCTTTTCAAAGCTATAAAGTTGCAACAGTTGCTGTTTAGGATAAAACCTCTAGAGTAAAAAGTGAAACGTAAGGATATTATTGTACCAGCTCGTTGAATGCATGTGAGAACAGAGGCTACATTGTCGATTTATGGCATCAAAGGGGGAGTGAGAAGCACTAACATTTGTCATTTCAAACCTCAGTGCATTTTCAGAGGAGAAGATACTGAACCCAAGGGACTTAACCACTCAGTTGCTAGCAAAGTAGGAATGTACCGTAAATATTTGAACCAGCAGCACTTTAAAAATAATCTTAGATGTGCCAAGAAATTTTACGAATGAAGCTTGGCTCCCTTTGTTTTATTTATAGATATAACTTAATAACTTATAATCCTCATTTGTTGAAGAAAATATTAGTAGAGAGGAGTTTTCTATCCCAATGTGTTGCTCATGTTAGTCATTCTTCCCCCAATTTTTTATTCCACTTTTATCTGTCCGGAAAGTCACTTTCACTCTTTAGTCCTGCTTTGTGCTTTTTTTTCAATAGGTGAAGTCCAAAATTCCCACAAAGTTTATACCTTCTGATTTAATGTGAATACAACCATTTTTATGTATTCTATTATAGCATGGATCACAGTGAGGTATAATTATATGGTTAAATGGCTGACTGCCATAACTCAAGCTGAGTTTTTCAAGAAGTGGGCCAATATATATTTTTTTTTTCTAACTCTTAATACTTAACATTTGTTCAGTTGGTCAATTGTTATTGCTGAGTTGCCAAATGAATGTTGAATGATGACTGTTGAAAACACATTACAATATAATTTCTTTTATATTCTTAATTTTTGTGGGTCCATGGTAGGTGTATATATTTATGGGGCACATGACATTTTTTGATACGATCACACTATGTGAAATAAGCACACCATGGAGAATGGGGCATCCATCTCCTCAAGCATTTTTCCATTGGGTTACAAAGAAATTACACTCTTTAAGTGATTTTAAAATGTACAATTACTACACATTACTATAGTCATGCTATTGTGCTATCAAAGAGTGGGCTCTAATTCATTCTCTTTTATACCCAGCTCCTCTCCACATTTCCCACCAGCCTTCCAAGCCTGTATTAACCATTCATCTACTCTCTGTGTTCATGAGTCCAGCTGTTTTGATTTTTTGATCCCACAAATAAATGAGAACATATGATGTTTGTCTAAGGTATAAAATTAATTTAGAAAACAAAATAGTTATTGAAAATAGCATAATGCCATTTGTTTCTATGATTTTAAGTATTAGAATTAAAGTAAGCATGATAATAGTGCCACAAAATGCTGTAAGGACAAGAAGAGAAAGATTTCATCAGAAATAGTAAGAAACGTCAAGATACAGTTTTCCTAAGTAAAAATTAGTGGACAATCTACAGAAAAGTATATTGTGTTATGCGCTCCTTTTGTCGAGTGAAATGTAGCACTCTATGGCTAGATTTTGAGCATTTGAAGTGCATGATTTTGATTTTGTTTTAAAGATATTAATATGATGGTTCTGAGAAAAACTTAACCAACAAGGTAGGGAATGAAAACAGAGTCCAGTTTAAAGGGTTGTTTAAGATTTAGAAAGACTTTAGCTCATGCCTGTAATCCCAGTACTTTGGGAGGCTGAGTCAGGAGGATCACCTGAGGTCAGGAGTTCAAGACCAGCTTGGCCAACATGGTGAAACCTGTCCCTATTACAAATACAAACAGTAGCTGGGCCGGGTGGTATGCCTCTAATCCCAGCTCCTCAGGAGACTGATGCACAGTAATCTCTTGAACCCAGGAGGCTGATGCAGTGAGCCTAGATGGTGCCCAGGAGGCTGATGCAGTGAGCCTAGATGGTGCCCAGGAGGCTGATGCAGTGAGCCTAGATGGTGCCCAGGAGGCTGATGCAGTGAGCCTAGATGGTGCCCAGGAGGCCGATGCAGTGAGCCTACATGGTGCCCAGGAGGCTGATGCAGTGAGCCTAGATGGTGCCACTGTACTCCAACCTGGGTAACACAGTCAGACTCCAGACTCTCTGTCAACAAAATAAAAAAAAGATTTAGTAAGATTTTAGGATTTGGAACCATCAAAAATAATAGGTAAGGGATGAATTTTAAATTAGACCATACAGCCTAGTCAGACTATGTGACACAAACTTTAAAAAGTATTATGGATAAAAGTAGAGTTTTGTTGTGTTTTGATATGTGATTTGCTTATCCTAGAAGACGTTAAACATTTTAATAAAATGAAGAATAAATATACATTAAATAAATGTTTTCAGTGCAAAAGCTTTTTAAAATGTTGTGTTTACTATTTAATTTTTTGATATAAAATCTTAATTACTGAGAAAGAAATTATTTGTTTTTCTCATAGAAAAAAATGACAAATTACATTAGCTCTTGGATTGTGTAGTCTGCTTCTCTACTGGAATAATTTTTGCACATAAAAATATTATAATAATAATTTCAGAAATAGACTGCCTTTTTGGCAGGGAGCAGCGGCTCACGCCTGTAATCCCAACACTTTGGGAGACCCAGGCGGTGGGGATCATTTGAGGTCAGGAGTTCGAGATCAGCCTGACAAACATGGTGAAACGCCATCTCTACTAAAAATACAAAAAAGTTAGCCAAGCATGGTGGTGCATGCCTGTAGTCCCAGCTACTGAGGCAGGAGAATAGCTTGAAACCAGGAGGCGGAGTTTGCAGTGAGCTGAGATCTTGTCACTGCACTCCAGCCTGGGTGACAGCAAGACTCTGTCTCATAAAGAAAAAAAGAAAAAGAAAGAAAGAAAGACAAGACAAGACAAGACAAGAAAAGAACAGAACAGAAAAGAAAAGAAATAGACTGGCTTTTTAAATATTAAATAAAGATAATGGTAAGTTACTAGATATCGTATTTAATGGAAGAATTTAGAATATGAATTATAATTGGTTTATGGTGTATCTCTATTGCATTTTTTATGCAAGGTGATTGCAACCTGGGACAATGAGTGCGCAATTAATTGCTCATCTTTTTGGTCTCTCCAGGGTTACCTCAAGCCTCCATATACCAATCTAAGAATTTGTTTTTGTTTTGTTTCATTACATATATTAAGTTTTAATTCCCTTTTCCTGTCCATCATGTAACTTCATGGAGAAACTGGAATAGATGAAAGTCATTAATTCTTTTATCAAACTCAAAATTAATTTTGTTTGTTATCTTCTCACCAAATAATAAATACAGTTAGATAAACTATAATAATAAAAATATACTTGTCTCTTTAATTAAAGATCCATGTCTTAGGGAACTATAGTATTAAGAAATAATGTAACTTTAATTTTACCATTATATTAATTCAAGATATTAATCTGCACACACGTGTACCATATATAGAAATGAATCACATTTCTCTTCTAAGAAGCATTTTATTTTTCTGAGCAGTCATTAAAATCTAGAATAAAACCTGTGTTCTCATTTCAAAATAACTATAAAATGAACTTCAGGTATCATGAGTTTGAAACTGGATGGTCAGTAAGTTGGAAAACCAAGTGGAATAAGGCTGCATATAAAATTTAAAAAGAGAAAGAGATAGTCTGATATGCCTTCACAATGAAAAGCAATTCAGTACTATAAAATTTAAAATCTCATTAAAGAACTCCAAGTTTTCCAGATATTAAAACAACCATCCTGCAGAAGAAAAGTATTATTTAAACTACTGATGGGGTGCAGTAAGAAGCTTTCACCTTTAATGGTTTAGAAGCATCATTCCTGTGTGCAAACAAGAACAATGAGTAAATCCAAATTTTCATGAATCATAATTAAGAAAAAAGAGTAAGAAAAAAATGCAATTCAGTTAGAGGACAAAAATGAAGTATAAGAAAGCTATACAATTGTTATCTTAGGTTTATAACAATGAAAAGTAAGAGGTAGGAAAATGAAATCCTGATAGACTAACAACAATCAACGTTATGAATATAATTAAACGTACAATTGCATACAGATGTATGTATATGTATTACATATGTTTGTGTGTAAGTGTAAACCTACATTTACATATATGCACACACATATATAGTCATACGCCACATAACAATGTTTCGGTCAACAATGGACCACATACATGATTATGGTCCTGTAAGATTATAATGGACTGAAAAATTGTTATTGCCTAGTGATATTTTAGGTATTGCAATGTCATAGCATAACCCATTACTCACATGCTTGTGGTGATGCTGGTGTAAGCAAACCTACTGTACTGCCAGTAGTAAAAATTTATAGTACATACAATTATGTTCAGTGTAATAGTACTTGGTAATGATGATAAACAACTATATTACTGATTTGTCTATTTACTATACTAAGATTTCTATTGTTATTTTAGAATGTACTCTTTGTACTTACAAAAAAAATTAACTGCAAAACAGCCTCAGGCAGTTTCTTCAAGAAATATTCCAGAAGTCATCATTATTATAGGAGATGACAGCTTCATGAGCGTTATTGTCTCTGAAGACCTTCCAGTGGGATAAGATGTGGAGGTGGAAGACGGTGATATTGATGATCCTGATCCTGTGCAGCGTAGGCTCATGTCTGTGTGTCTTAGTTTTTAACAAAAATTTTAAAAGTAATAAATAAATTGAAATAAATTTAAAATATTAAAAAAGCTTATTGAATAAGGACATCAAAAACAATTCTGTACAGCTATACAATGTGTTGTTGTTTCAAGCTGTTTTATTACAAAAGAGTCAAAAAGTTAAAAAAATTAAAAAATCTATAAAACGAAATGGTAAAACCAGCTAAAGTTAATTTATTCCTAAAGAAAGAAAAATATTTTTAATAAATGTATGTTAGCCTAAGGGTACCGTATTTATAACATCTTCAGTCTTGTATAGTAATGTAGTAGGCTTCACATTAACCCACCACTCACTCACTGACCCACTCAGAGAGACCTCTAGTCCGGCAAGCTCCGTTTATGTCAAGTACAATTTTTTACCTCTTATGCCGTACTTTTACTGTACCTTCTCTGCACTTACATGTCTCTATGCACATATACTTACCATTGTTTTATAATTCCCTCCAGTATTCAGTACAGCAACATGCTGAATAGGTTTGGAACCTAAAAGCAATCGGTTATACCATATAGCCTAGGTGTGTAGCAAGCTATACCATCTAGATTTGTGTAAATACACTCTTATGTTGTTGTGCAGTGATGAAATTGTTTAAGGATGAATTTCTCAGAACACATATTCATTTTCGGGTGATGCATGACTATTCCAAAAAAGAAATACCAGATAAACACTTTAGTATGGTACTCAGGACCCTCCATAATATTGGCCTGGTAAGATGTCATACCAGCTTCATGTTTACTATTTTTTTTTTCCAATTTCATAATCCAGTTATTTTATTCTGGATTTCCCTAATAGAAATATTTGTTCACATCCATTGTTAAGATTTTCATTTACAATTCTGTGAAATTAAAAAAAAATCCATGTTGTTTAAACTATTTTTTGGATGTTTTCAAATCAATTTGTTTCCACTTTGATGGTACTTCCTATTGAATTTTTATTTTAATGTTTCAGCTTACTTGTAAAAATCTCACTTTATTTATGCTTGCAGATTTTTTTTTTCTGACTGTGCCAGTCCCTTTCACAATCATTTCATATATTTATAATCAATCCTATTAAAATTAATGAACAAATAATTTAATAAAATAATATCTCAAATCATAACAGGGAATATACTGCCTCTCAAGGGATGAAATCTTTTCCGGTAGAGAGAAAACAGATACACCATAGGAAGTGTAGGAAGTTGGGTATTAATGGGCACTCTGTTAACTAAGGATACTTGCTGATTATAGTAACTTTATTAGGGTTTTGTATGAGTTGTACTTGAAAAGACTAGATTTTTTTTCAGGTTAGTGAACAGGGAGATTCAATATTTTTAAAAGATTAATGAAATAGAACACTTTTTTTTTTCAAAATTTTCTATTCCAGGGCACACTCCATTTATCTTAATTTTCTCTAATATAGCTGAGCCTCAAAGTAGAATACATTATAATCACATGTTTTTAAACGTCATTGTTATAGGCATTTTGTAATAAATGGAAGTGGGCATTACAGCTATGGAAATCTGGTGAGCGGTTGGTATTTGAAAACGATATTCTTCATTACCGTAATAAAGAACAAACAAATGTCTCAGAAAGTCATCCAGTAATTTGTAAATGTTTGGCATTGTTGTTTAAGTAAAGAATAACTTGTTAGATAAAGTTTTAAATACATATGAAGGTTTAATGGTTTTCAAATTTTCTTACAACGTGATTGGTCTTAAATACCTTTACATAACTGACAGGACCCACTAAGTGCGTACTGACGGGATCCACTAAGTGCATAGGTCTGGTGCTGGGCACTATAGTACCTGTTCACCGTTCTGTATGATCTCCCGTCCTGCACCTGCTCTTCGCAACATCAAAGCCATTGGACGGTTGCTAGGAATATTCCTGAGAGTTATTCCTGTTCTTGGATGTTTAGCTATAATCTAGCTAAAATATAAGAGACTATGAATCACATAAATATGCAACACAAAATTCAAACTAAGTGAACAGCCAACTCATATCAGCCATAGTCTCTCTAATACCATATAGAGTTAGGGAAAGTGTAAAACATGGAAAATTAGAGTATGAAGAAGATATCTTAAACAATTGCGATTATTATCTTACTTTTGCAAATTGTACAAAAATATATGATCATGAGCGTATATTGCTATAGCGATTCGCTAGGCCTAGAAAGGAACTCTTGCAAAAGTGAGGTGCTTGGTAGATTAAGCTTCATTAATCCATATGCCTTTGAACAGCAGCTGGCCTTAGCCAAGCTATAAAGCAAACGGAGGGAAAAGCAACCGATAAAAAGACAGCTGAAATAAACAAGTCTGGATTTAAAGATACTGAGAATGAGTATCACGATTTAGGCATTTTAATTTGTGCTCCTCTGCAAAATCGCGTGGACAACTGTGACATCTGAATTAGTGAGAATCAATTTACTTTTCAGATATGTATTGAGTGCCTATTATGTTCAATGCACTGGTTATTTTCCCTCGATCTATACAGCGCTTTGGAATAATGATAGTACACGTTACAGAGATTATAAAAACAAGCAGCTATGTTATGAGACCCATAAAATATAAATTAGGTGTGACAGAATTGATATAACGGAGCACATTATTTTATCTATTTGAGAGGATCAATTTTCGAGTAGTATATAAGGTTTGAGGGGAATTGAAAGTTAACAGGTTTAAGAGGAAAAACAAATCCAACGAGGATACGAGACACCAACATGAATAAATGTGTTTCGAAAGGTAGAATTTACGAAGGTAATAGCCTAGCATGCAAGGTCTTTGATGATCTCTGAGCAAGTTTTATTTGGCCACCTTAACTCCCTCCATTGATCCCGCACACAGAGCGCCAGGAGAATTGGTATTGCCAAACCACGAATCACTCCCAGTTCCTGGGTCTTTCCCCTGCAGTTCTCTGTACCAGACATGCCTTTTGCCATTTGCTTCCAATGATCTCCTGTTCATCTGTTAAGTTCCACCTCACTGTTGCTCTCCCATAAACTCCTTTCTCCTTGCTCATAGCAAAATGAATTACTCTTCCCTTTGTGTTTTCATAGCATTTTGCATATTACATTTTATTGTGGTGAGTTTGTGTCTGACGCTGCTTATTAAACTGAAGTATTTCAGGTTTAGGATAAAGATTAGTTTATCTTCGTGGCCTGTATGTGCTTTTCACAGTACATTGCATGTAGTGGTGGTCAATAAACATCTGATGAATGAAGGAAGATTTTTTTTTAAAATATGCAATGGCATTGTTAATCCCTTCAAGGTCTTCTTTCATTGCTATTGTATTCCTGAGAAAAATTGCAGGTAAATTCATTCTATTTTGCAGTGTATCTTAGTTTTAAAAAAATGAAAACTTAACAACAACAACAAAAAAAAGCAAAGAAGCAAACATTGAGGATACACACACATATACACATTTATAAACATATGTATATATTTATGGCCTAAAATGTATACAGAGAACACATTTTATCTAAACTAAGAGAATACAAATATATAAATCTGTTGAAATTGCTAAATACTACAAATTCTCTGTCTCATCCATATTTATTGACTTGCCTTTTTATGAACATTATAAAAAGAATAGGAAAGTAACAGTGAGTTTTAGTATAGTCTACTTAAACATGCCAGCCAAATGCTTTCCTTTTTTGGTATATAATTAAGGTGGTAAAAACTGATTGCTGAATTATGGTAAACTATATTAAGTAATGAATTGGTAAGTTCTACAGAATGATAATAAAACAAATTATATGAATGCTATCACCACCTTTACCAAAAAGAGAATAATCTTCAATTTTACTGGAACTACTCTTTGATCAAGACATCAATGTGCAAATCCTTTCAAAATTAAGTGTGAAGTTGAAAATATAATTTAAGTATTAGCTGTGCTACATAAAGTTTCTTCTTCTAAAAATTTAAGACAAAACACACTTTTTGCAATCTATGCAAGAAACGATAGCAAATCATCTCTTGGGCAGAAGGAAGGACATTCTGATATTGAGGAGAGTAGTGTTGATTACTTGATATGATTTTTGTTTCTTACTATTTCAAATTTATTAGGATGGTGCAAAAGTAATGGCAGTTTTTGACATTACTATTAATGGAATATGTGACAATATTTCTTTATAAAGTATAAACAAATACATTAAAAGTAATGGCAACAACCACAATTACTTTTGTGCCAACCTAATAATTGTAAAACTTTGTATTAGAACTAATAATTTAAGATATCATATAATATACTTGAGTATACAGGATAGTATAACCATTATTATTTCTTAATGCAAGTATAAATTCTTAAAACTATAATCAAAATGTCCATAGACCCTTTTTTCTGTTTACTAGATAAAAGACGACATGAACTTTATAAACAAACATTCGTCACGTATTGCTCCTGCCACAGCCTGGACCTGAGACTCTTTGTTACTAAACCTTCTCCACTTATTTTTGTGTGCAACTTGGGGATGTCATATCATTTAGTCCGAATCTTCTCACTGAAGATTTGCTTCCCACCTGAATGAACTGTTTTACTTTCACAACTTCCAGTCCTCTGTGAACAAAACGCCAGTCATCTGATGTTTATAGTTACTCACCTCCATCTACTGAGAGCTGTAGCTTCCCCAGGACACCACCTGTGCTCCCAGTGTGCAGAGCAGGACAGAAGAAAGGAATAGCCCTGTATTCAACTCCTGCCATCAGCACCCAAATCAACAATGCTTGAAATATACTCATTTGTAAGTTCACCCATTTAACCAGCTGCCATATCTCAAGCCTCTGTAATGAGGCTCAAAAGACACCTCAGAGATCAAACTGGCCGAATACCATTTCCTTCACTGTCCTTATCTCCATTATCCTTCCTTCCAGACTCCTATATGCACACACATGCCCATGCATGCACGTACACACATGGTCCCAGGCACACAAATAGATAAAAGCTTAAACACCTAAAAATATTTTTTAAAATATTATTTATTTCTTTTCTCAATCCAAATAAAAGCCCTCTTACCTGCCAACACATGCAAATGATAATTTGGAAAATTTTCCTGCCCATTACTTCAGCAAACTGCTAGACTCTGAACACAAGTAACCATATTATATTCCTCATGTTGTGTACTGGGCATCAAAAGGCAAACACTTATGATTTATACATATTGTTTTTACTTGTCCCAGTGTTTGAATTATTTTACATAAATTAGCAAAGAACAATTTTAAGTGAATACAAGGAAAAAGAAGTCAATGTCACTAAGGTTCATATTTATAACAATTATGTCATAGAATTTATTAAAGGATTGAATGAGTTAATATTTACAAAGTAACTGTAATAGTGGCTGGCCATCATAAGGGTAATGTAGATGATTAAACATAGCAACAGTCTGATTTGTGTTGATAAAATGTGCCTGGAAAGAAATAATTTTTTAAAAGAAAACTACACTTCCCAGCCTGATTTCTTTGATTTATTTCTATGTATTATTCAATATCATTCCTCATTTCTAAGGATTTTGTGATTGCTTCTATCAGACTTCTTGCTATGGTTCAGATCCAGGCTTATGACGGCTGCTTCATCACAATATGTGGAATATTATTTATACAGCTGCAGTTCCTTGTCTTCTGATTATAATTGTTTTTAAAATTTTGTCTCTGTGACTTTTCATAAATCTGGTCTTAGATGTCAGACGTAATGTTTGTTTTAATTAAATATTCAGCCTCTGCCTTGACAGAGGGAATTTGGGTTACATCCAAATATTTCTAAGTAAATTTAAACTTAAAAAAACTTCATGTTTTCACAGCAGCTGCACCAGTCTACAGTCCCACCAGGTGTGCAGGAGAGTTCCGGTTGCTCTGCATTTTCTATGCAAATTGTTTGGTTACATAGTTTTAATTTTTGATGTTCATTTTTTAAATCACACTATTAAATAGTATCCTTCATTGCTGAGTTAGGAGCAGATGTGGAACCTCAAAGTATAAACTTTAACAAAGTCATATCTAGAATAAGTACAAATAATTCATGTAGTGAATGATACTTATTTAAAAAACTATATAATTATCCCAATCCTTCTTTTGAATACGTTGCCCATGATTTGAAAATAATGATGTTATAATTTTTTATGAAAGGATTTTTAAGTCTGAAAAAATATTGCTTTTTAAATTCCAAAACAAATTCATTTTTCAAATCAGATGATCATAATACTGTATTATAGAATTTTGCATACACATGTCAAAATATTATATTCATGACTCACATACTCATATTTAGGAACCTTGCAGAAATTAACACTGATTTTTTTTACATGAGGAGTACTCGGAAATGGTGTAGTTTTTATTGCAATGATTTCTAAAGGACATATACTGGGAAGTACTACTAGTTAAAGGATTTTAAGAGCGATATTAATGTTTCGTATCAATCAGATCCAAAGTAGTAAAAGATATGTAATAGAATGTAAGTGAGGGGATGAATCTCTGAAAATAACATGAAAATAAGCCAAACATTGAAAATTATCTTGGAAATGAAAAATTATTTAATTAACTCAAATAGTTGAAAAAAGGTCTTAGACTGACCACATAGTTCATCTCAATTGACTTGTAAACCTTTCTGGCATTTTCTACTGAAAATTCTCATTCCTGCAAAGCATACCGTGATGTAATATATTTATGTGTATGAACATAAATGTAATATTATATACACACACATACACAAATACAAGTGTAAATAATATACTTTCAATATATTCACATTTTCTCCCATGGTATGTATGCCAGAACAAGTAATGAGGAATCCAATCATTCCCTCTTGGGGTGAAGTATGAACCAACACCTGCAACATATACATAGAATCATACAGTCATTTCCAAGAAGACACCTGGAAACTTGCAGTTAGAGTCATCAGAGGTTGCTTAGAAATGTAGTTGATGTGAACGATCTTAAGTTACCTCCCACATGACATGTTTAACAGGTCTTGAGAGCTTAATATGCTTGTCACCTGAGCTGTTTTATTTATTTTGAAAATAATGATTTGCTTATCTGAGTAAAAAAGGAGTGCCTTTGATCTGATTTCTAGATATTTTGTGATGTTTGTGAGATGGAATGGACAACAGCATTCAGAAAAAGAATAACAGAGGAATCTGTCCATGTAACTTTGTGTGCGTGAAGAGAAAATTGATCTATACTAGATACAGTTATATGGAGGCAATTATTTCCTAAGACAATTATTTCATTTGTAAAGGGATGAGGAGAAAAGGGAAAGTAGTTATTGTATACTGTCGTGTAGTCTAATAATGTAAAGGCCACTATATCAGCAGTGATGAAGATTTGCAGTCAAATGGCATAGACAAGTGCATTAGTAAACTCTCCTTCATGAACATTTATTGGCAGTTTACCTTGTTGTTTTCTTAGTCAATTTATGTCCCTCGTTAGTCGTTCATTTTGTTACATGGGAATATCTTATTTCACGCACTGCCGATATCAGCTAACATTGTAAAGGTGTAGTTTCTTGCATGACCATGAAATTATTAGAAGTATGATATATATCATCATTTCTAAAAAAATTATGTGGTTCTGCAATAAAACAAAATTAATTAAAATACTATGTTAATACTGAGTCACTATAATAAATTCATAAATGTCCCCAGTCAAATTTTTATTAAAAATATAAATATATATACAAGTCTCCCCTTCTCCTCACTTGGGAAAAAGGCCTGGCCTGCAATATATATAATAACTACATTGAAAAGATTTAGATTTCTTCCCTCTGGCAACCAGTTTTTCATTTCCTAAAGATGCCAGGCTGAATTCTCTTGCTGTGTGAAAAGAGTATCAGTTTGTCTATAAATTGAACTTGGGTGAAAATTGCACAAAAGTCTCATTCCTGATAATATGCTTAGCTATTCTATAGAATATGATATGTAAACCATAAAAAGTAAGACTTAAATGCAGAGGATTATGACATGACTATAAGTAAAAAGATTTAGCTTGTGATATTGTATGGTTTGAATGGATTTCATTTACAAATGGTCATGGTAGGCTATACAGATATACCTAATGTAAATGACGAGTTAATGGGTGCAGCACACCAACATGGCACATGTATACATATGTAACAAACCTGCACGTTGTGCACATGTACCCTAGAACTTAAAGTATAATACAAAAATGTGTTCGATTGTGGAATTTTTAAATATAATATCAGTGAAAGAAAAAAAAGTCTATTACCACATGTTAAAATTAATTTTAAATGATTGATAGGGAGAATAACTGGGTCCAGGAACAATCAAACTATTAACTTGTAAATAGTTTGTGAAATTTAAATGACCCTTTGAGACAGTCTTTATACTTGGAAAAAGGTCTGCTCAGGTGGAGCCACATTTTAGTCTTCTTTTCTGCTACAGATAGTGAGATAACATGGAGGAGAAGAAAAGAAAAACATGGTCGTCCTCCTTGGTGGGTCTGGATCGTAGGAAGATACAGGAACTTCAGCCTCTTTGGGAGAGACAATGAAGAGAGAGGTCAGAGAGACCCTGAGGCTCCTTCAGTTTAGCATGTCAAAATGCCATATTTGGGGGTATTGCTTTCTGAATCCCAACACTTAACAACACGATGGATGGGTTGAAGAACACACATCCTAATAAAGAAATGGTGCTGGTTGAGCACAGGGGCTCGCGCCTGTAATCCACTACTTTAAGAAGGCTAAATGGGTGGATCATTTGAGGTCAGTAGTTCAAGCCCAGCGTGACCAACATGGTGAAACCCATCTCTACTGATAATACAAAATTAGCCAGGGGTGGTGGCGCACGCCTGTAATCTCAGCTACTTGGGAGGCTGAGGCAGGAGAATCACTTGAGCCTGGGAGATGGAGGTTGCAGTGAGCCAAAATTGTGCCATTGCACTCCAGGCTGGGTGACAGGAGTGAAACTCCTTCTCAAAAAAAAAAAAAAAAAAGGTACTACATGTAAACTATTTTGCCTTTTAATTTTTTGGTTGTCAGGCTAGAAGGTAGACTTTTCCACAAGTGCATCCTCTGTAGCTGTAAATCCCCCAGCAAAGAGAAACATACTGTAATGGCTCTTCATCTCCTCTCCTCCAATCAAGCACATATTTCCTACCAGGTTCAGTTTGCTTCTCTTCACTCTTCAGTCCTTTTAGATAGTTGGGGGCGGGGAGGATTGTATGTATTTGTATCGTATGCAGGTTTTAATGTTAAATTTGCAGGTTCATCATCTGGTAATTTATTTCATCATACTTGGAAGCAGACACAACAAAACCTATAATATTGGATTTTGAGAGTGTGACAGACACGGGTTTCATCTGTGAACCAAAAAGATTCTGGGAATCTCTAGAGGTGTTTTATATTTATTTCTATTAGATTTTCTAGGACACTACCAATCTTGGAAAAATTTTATCAGTTTGTAATTTACTATCAGTTTGTAATTTTATCAGTTTGTATTTTATCAGTTTGTAAACTGATATATTATATTATATTATCAGTTTGTAATTTACTAGATTATGCAAATTTAAATTATAAAATAGTACAGAGGTAAGTCTCAGTTACGTATTTCAGGGAAGACTTTGTTTTCTGCGTAGCACCCATACAAAGGCAGACAGAGTTCTTTGTCCTGTTCCTCTGTGATTTTTATTTTAAAAATAATTCCATTATTTCATTGAGGATTTGACATTTGAAAGCCCCCACTTTGAATATTGTATTGTTTTCAAATTCATCCAAGGCAACATCAGCTGTTATTTTTGGTCCTTAATATACCGGTTTATTGTTTCTTGATACTAGCAAAATTCTCCAATGGCAGAAATGCCTTCAGCGTTAGCTCACCACTCTGATACTTTTAACTCACATTTTTTTTTTTTTTTTTGTTCCCAAGGATTTTTTTACTTTCTCCTGATCGAAAGTGTTTATGTAACAGAAAATTATACATTTCAATATTTTGAAGTATCTTCAAGATACATCCTTTTGCTAAAAGCAGAATATACTGTTCAGCTTTAAGAAAGGGGAAAATCCTGTCATTGGCAACAACATGGATGGATCTACAGGGCATTATGACAAGTGAAATACACCAGACACACAAAAGACATTTCCTATACTAACTCATGTCTGTGTGAAATCTAAAAAAGAGGCAGTCATAGAAACAAAAAGGAGAGTGGGGTTTGCCAGAGTCTCTGGGTCAAGAGAGATGGGGAGATGTACGTCAAACCACAAAAAGCTTCCATTAGACAAGGCCTGGATGCCTATTACAAAGCTTGGTGTCTACAGTTAGTAATATTGTATTGTATACTTGAAAATTGCTAAGAGAGTAGATCACAACTTTTCTCAACACAACAATGATGCATATGTCTGATGAAGGATATGTTAATTAGATTGATTTAACCATTACACAATGCATTTATTTATAAGGGTTATACTCTGTAAATATATATGATTATTATACTCTGTAAATATATATGATTTTTATTTGTCAAGGATACCTCAATACAAATAAATAATAAAAAATAAAAACAGAAGTTATGGCATTGTTTAAAAAAATCAAAAGTACTCCAAATGAGGAGCTGCTTTACATCATTCTGAGTGGTGATGATGGGAGTGGAATCCTTCAGCCCAAGGCTGAATGGCATAAGGGTATAAATGTAGTCAACTCCGTGCTTTACTGTGAAATTAACTCTATGGTATAATTCATGTTTCAGAGCTCCCTGCAAGATAAACCTGAAGCCAGATTGTAGCTGGAATCACATTTTTGCTGATTGTCTTTTCTTTCCTTATCCTGTTTTCCTCAACCACTTTTTCGTGGGAGCACTCCTTCAACAAATCACATGCACCCGAGTCCCTACAACAGCCTCTTTTCTAGGACCCCTAACTTAAGATACTAATTAAATCCAAATTCATGGTTTTAATCTCTTCCTTTTCTTCCTCTTCATGAAAAGAAATAAACCTTGAGTATCAGACAGAATACTGTCTATTAATATCACTCTTTCCTTCTAAAAAAATGTGAATTATTTTTTGTCATAGTGGGATATGGAAATGTACTTCACCAAGAGAGGAGTGAGAAAAATAGTGATCATTTGCTGAATGATATTAAGTACTATAAAACTTCATCTGAAGATAGTCTTAAAGAGGAGAGGGTGCATGACATTCCTAAGTAAGGAAGAATCATTAATGGCAGAAAATAGGCAATAGTTAGAAAACTTTGACTGTTGCACATCTAAAAGTTCAAGGGCTTGGGAGAATTTATAACAACTAGAATTCCTTTACTTCATGTCGCTGGTCAGCTTGCTAAAAGTAGACTGATCACAATGGACTTTTTGTGAGCCAGTAGCGAATCAATTCATTGTAATATACAAACCAAGACTTACTATTCCCAAATCGTCTTCGGGTTATATTTTTCTCTTCTCTCTATTCAAGTTGAGATATTTACTTTTATTCTTTAATTGCCACTGTTTTCCTGTTTTCCTTCTATTTTGGAATTCCTCTCAATTTGCAAATGGTTGAGCTATTTTTTAACAAACTTCTTGTGTGACAAAAGCCCTGAATGAAGCTTGAGCATAAATACTTGAATATTGTTGAAATAAATAAACCTCAACACAGTTTGTAATTAGCTATAGATTTTACAAGCATGTGAAAATAATCCTGTCGCAAAGTAAGTTCTTATTAAATAGTGGCTATCAGTCTTATAGGATGGAGATATTCAAAATTCTGTCCTTAAAAATAAATTTATTTTCTCTTTCTTTCTTTCTTTCTTTCTTTCTTTCTTTCTTTCTTTCTTTCTTTCTTTCTTTCTTTCTTTCTTTTTTTTTTTTTTTTTTTTCAGACGGAGTTTTGCTCTTTTGCCCAGGCTGGAGTGAAGTGGCACAATCTTGGCTCACTGCAACCTCCGTCCCCCAGGTTCAAGCGATTCTCCTGCCTCAGCCTCCTGAGTAGCTGGGATTACAGGTGCCTGCTACCATGCCCAGCTAATTTTTTGTATTTTTAGTAAAGATGAGGTTTCGCCATATTGTCCAGGTTGGTCTCAAACTCCTGACCTCAGGTGATCCACCTGCCTTGGCTTACCGAAGTGTTAGGATTGCAAGCATGAGCCAACATGCATGGCATCAAATTTATTTTAAAAACCAATGAGAAAGAGAAAAATGGGAAGATAAAAAAATTGAAAACAGAGATTAAAACAGGGAAGAACAGAAGAGATGAAATAGACCCTGATTATTCCTTAGCAATGTTGAAATAGTTCAAAGTTAACTTCTATGGAAAGAAATAAGTATATCACCTCAAAGAAAGTTAGAGAAGATTTAAATGTGTCAAATTAGTATGTCTTTATATTTTCATAATCAAGAATATGAGGTGTTTCCTTTAAGCCAGCCAAGAAAAAAGTTAACTAGTCCCCTCTTCAATTATCTTTATATATTTTTCTTTACTCGGAAAGAGTGAAATATCATGAGATTAATACTATATAACATATTATGTGGTGAAAAAATGTATCACTTTAGCAACAAAATTTTTGGTAAAATTTGCTATCTCTATTTTCATATATTTTGAACTAGTAAGAAGGTATGCATTAATTTTTAATTGGAGTTGCCAAGACAATGAGACATTTTAACTTTAGCATTCTACCATAAGTAGAGATTTAACCTAATGAAAAATATTGTTCCCTGGTAACACTGGTAATATGCATCTTTTTTTCAGACAAACAAAAGAAGAGTAATGAAATAAACTTTGATTTTGATCTCTAATTACGGCAGTTATTGCATACCTTTAGATTTTACAGAATACTGAATTTTAAAAATTTCATATTCTGTAATTTCATAAATATTTTGCATTCACATAAGAACTAATGTTGCAAAAGCAATTAACAATAAGGATTATTGGAAAGGCAAGTAAGTAAATGTTAAATAAGCCTCCTTTATGTCAATTTTCTTCTATTTCCTTATTTTATTAGAGGTATCAATATTGGAAATGAAACAGGTTTTGTGAGTCACATAATTTCTGCACACAGAAAGGTAACACTCCACAGAAAAAAAATGGCACTAATTCTTAATACATTTTCTAATATGAAGTTTCCTCAGGGAAATGTAATGTCAGTTAACAAAAATATTCAAGAACCACATACAGGGAATGCCTGACTCTATATAGGCTAATTGCACCATATAATGTAATCTTTGAATTATGTTTTGCTGATGAAGTCACTGTGATAATTTTAGTTTCATTTTATCTTATTTTGATTTATGGATTCTGCTTATATGATGCCTATTACCATTATTTCTGCCAGCTGAGGCAAAAATATGATTTTGCATTGTAATTATCTTCTATTTCACTTCCCAGAGTGGAAAGTAGCAGAGAATGCATGAATTATAATTGGAAAAATGTGTTATTATGATAACATGGTAAAACAACAGTAGTAGCATCTTCTGAGGATCAGAGCACTCACTGTACTACGCGGAAATAAGGATATGAAAGTGAGCAGTTGGTTGATATCACTAAAAATGGCAGAATAGGGAACTCTAGGGCTCTGTCTCTGCACATTGCAACTAATAAGTGAGGAAAAACTCTCTGAATTTGTTTCTGCAGACTCTGGAATCCAGTCAGAAAATTACACAGACAACACCAAAGTAAGGAAGAAAGAAACTTTTGCATTGTAGTAAGAGTTCCGCTGCTTTTAAAAATGACTGCCTACTATTTCACCGTACTCAGATGAGTAGAAGCTATGCAGACAGCAGCCTGTACTCTTGGTGCAGGTTTTGAGTATCAGAGTTAGCAAAACAGACCGTCTTCTCAAAGAATTGTGGCTGTGTGCTTCTGCCTGTTTTCTGGAGTCTCCCTTCAGGAATGACACAAAGGATTGCCTTTGTTTCACCCAATTTGAAACATTCACAGGGCTGGGGTGTCTTTCTGGGGACTTTTTGCGGAAAACATTCAAAGGCTAAATAAATTATTGACCGTAGTAGCCTGGGGATAGGGAGAAAGAGAACAGGACAAATAATAAACAGACCAAAACTTTTGAGAAGAGGTTAGAAAAGGAGAATCATTAGAAATAAGGGACTTATAAGGCTCTCAGGTATATCAGGAAATACCAGAAGGCCACATGCATGCCCAAAGCTGGGCACGGGCTCATAAAAGATCTGAGAAGATCTTAAATGTTCACCTCTGTGAACCTTCAAGCTCTAAGCAAACTGTAAGTAAAGGTTAAGGCAGATTTGTCAATGGCCTGATAAGCAGTAAAGATATGCTCAGACACAGACCCAATATGCAAAGATTAGGAGAGTACTGTATTTTTGTTTTGCTTTGTTTTCTTTCCATGAAAAAAAAAAAGGAAGCTATCAAAACAATAGGTGGCTGCTAAGCTAAAGAACAGACTTCCGTGGCCTCATTGGACAAAATACAGACTTTGCAAGATAGCTTAGTAGGACACTAAACAAACAAGAAAAAACAACCACTACCCACAACAAGCAGCAAAAATCAACTTCTTGGGGATGAAGACTCTGATTTTCAGAGTCTTCATATTATAATATTCAAAAAGTCCACAGAACACAGCGTGAACATTCAGTAGTGTATAAAGTTCACAATAGAATATTCAAAAAAAAAAAAAAAAAAACCCAACACAGTATGGTGCATTCACAGGGAATAAAAGAAATGAATAATGACAGTCAGGGAAGTGCAGAAATTAGACTTATTAAACAAAGACACCTCCTATGGTGTGAACATTTGTGTCCTCCCAAAATTCACAAACTTAAATCTAATCCCAATGTGATGGTATTAATAGGTAAAGTATTAAAGGTGATAAGTCGTGGGGATGGAGCCTTTACGAATGGGATTAGTGGGCTTATAAAAGAGGCCCCACCAAAATGCCTTGTCTCTTTCACCATGTGAGGACATAGCAGGTTCTACTCTATGAAGCAAGAAGTAGACCCAGACACTGAATCTGCCAGCACCTTCATCTTGGACTTCCTAGCCTCTAGAGCTGTAAGATATAAATTTCTGTTGTTTATAAGCCAGCCAGTTTATGATATTTTGTTATAGCAGCCTGAATAGACTAAGACAACACTAAATCAACTGTTCTAAATACCCTCAAAGATCTAACAAAACTATAAACAAAGGACTCAATGAAACTAGAAAATCAATGGTTTATTAAGTAGAAAATATCAATTAAACATACAGAAATTATAAAAATGAACCAAAAATTCTAGAAAGTCCAACAACTAAAATTAAAACATTCACTAGAGAGGTTTAACAAAAGATGTGAAAAACCAGAAAGAATTAACAAACTTGATAAGTTTGTCTGAGGACAAAGGTTAAAAACAACAGCAAATGTAACAACGAAAAAGAATAATACATGGAGGTTTAGAGGGCTGTGGAAAACTATTAAGCATAATGGTATATGTATAATGAAAGTCCCAGAAAGACAGAAGAAAAATAAAGGGTTAAAAAATTTGAAAAGTAGTGCTCAAAAATTTCCAAAATTTAATGAAAGACAGGAAGCTATGCATCCAAGAAACTCAGCAAACTCCAAAAAGTATAAACTCAAGGATACCCACATCAAGAAACATTATAGTCAAAAACTGTCAAAAGCCAAAGACAGAGAAACTTGAAGTGCCAGGAGAGAAATGACTCTTAACGTACAATGGATCCTCAAATGATTAATGGCTAATTTCTCAATGAAAATATTAAGGCCCAAAATAAGTGGAATAACATGTATAAATGCCGAATGAAAAAAAAAAACCAAAAAACTATGAACTGAGAATTCTTGTATCTGGCAAAACTAAAAATCAAAAATGAAGGAGAATTTAAGACATTTCCAGATAAAGAAAAAATGAGACATTTCATCATGAATAGACCTGCTTTCTACAAAATACGTGTTAAAAGAAAACTTGAGACAAATTAAACTTAATGGAGTTTAATTGAGCAAAAATAATAATAATAATAATAATTCAGGCAGCTTCCAGAATAATAGCAAATTCAGAGAGACTCTCTCGTGGACAGAACAAATTTATAGACAAAAAAAGGAAAGTGACATACAGAAATCAGAAGTGAGGTACAGAAACCGCTGACTTGGTTACATGTTGGTGTTTGCCATATTTGAACACAGTGTGAACACTCAGTAGTGTATGAGTGGTTGAAGTATGGCTGCTGTGATTGGCCAGAGTCAGCTGTTGTTACAAGTGCATACTCCTAAATTAGGTTTTCAATCTTGTCTACCTATTAAGTTAGGTTACAGTTTGTCCACAAGGACTCAAATATAGAATTAAAGATTCCTTCTCAGGTCATGCTTAGTTCAATTTAACATACTAATGATAGTTCTTCAGATAGAAATGAAGGTACACTCAACAATAACTTGAAGCCAAATGATGAAATATACAAACAATAATGGTAAATACAAGGATAAATTTAAAAGATAGCAAATATTATTGCATATTGGCTTTTTAATCCTGTGGTAACTAACATTTTACTGTTATAATAATCAAGTTTGAATTAATACTAAGTAGGTTCAATAGTATACAAAAGCTCTTCTCCTTTACAGATTTATTCCCGATGTTAGTCGGTTTTCATGCTGCTAATAAAGACATACCTTAGACTGGTTAATTTATACAAGAGAAAGGTTTAATAGACTCACAGTTCTACATAGCTGAGGAGGCCTCACAATCATGGTGGAAGGCAAGGAAGAGCAAGTCACATCTTACATGGATGGCAGCAGGCAAAAAGAGAACTTATGCAGGAAAACTTCCCCTTATGAAACGATCAGGTCTCATGAGACTTATTCACTATCACGAGAACAGCAGGGGAAAGACCCGCCTTCATAATTCAATTACCTCCCACCAGGTCCCTCCCACAACACATGGGAAGTCAAGATGAGATTTGTATGGGGACACAGCCCAACCATATCACCCCCTTTTATGGTGTTATTATCACAAATTATATACATTGTGTGTCTATTAACATAAGTTTTAATTGTGATTTTATGCATTTGTTTTAAAACAAATAGAAAATAAGAAAAATTACACTATGATAATTAAGCAAAAATCATTTAAACAACCAATGAGTAAAGGAAAATATTGCAAGTAAAATTGTTAAATAATTTTACTAGAATAAAAAAGAAAACAAAAACATAATATTCCCAAGCTAATGGAATATAGTGGAAACAACGCTCAGAGAGAAATTTGGAGCTTCAAATACCTACAATAAAAGAAAATTAAGATCTGAAATGGACGACCTAAAAATTTCTGCCTCTAGAAACTAGAATATGAAGGTCAAGATAAACCTCAAGAAGCAAATAATAAAGATTACAGCTCAGATAAAAGAAATATGAAATACAAACAACATTAAAGAGAATTAATTTAACTAAAGTTTTTTGGTTCTTTGAAAAGATCAACAAAATTGGTGAATTTAGCTAGACTGACAAAGAATAAAAGAGGAATCAAGTGACCAACATCTGAATTTAAAGCAAGTCGATGAATACAGAGTAGAGAATATTATGAAAAGTTTTGTGCCAATAGATTAAATAACCTGTATGAAACTGACAGCTTTCAGGAAACACACAATCTATCTGAAACTGAGTCAAAAAGAAATAGAAAATCTGAGCAGAAGTATAACAAGTAAAGAAATTGCATCAGTATTCAGAAATTATCTGTTAAGAAAAGTCCAGAACCAGATGGCTTCACATCTGAATGCTAACGATGATTTAAATAATTTATATCAAAACTTCTCAAACTCTTTCAAAATATAGAAAAGGATGGAACACCTCCTAACATTAACTAAGTTAAGCATTGCCCTTGAAACCTCCGATGCAAAATTATAACTGAGACAGTGAAAGAGATTTGACCTAACAAACTCCATCTTTCTTCTAACTTCCAAGCTATCCTTGTTCATTCCTGGGTGTAGGCTGACTTAACTTTGAGAGGAACTTTGTTTATAGTTTGTACTTTGAAACAAAGATGATAATAGACCTTATCTCAAACAAACCCCCTTCTTGTCTGGAGACTAGACTGCTTTTGTAGGACTAACAGATTAGCCAAAAGATTAGAAATTATAGTTTAGGAGCTAGAGGCTTCAAGATTCGACACCTTTGCAAATTGGTCCTGGGATAACATCACTATTGTTAAACTGAAAATTAGCACTTGAGATATTTCGCACACCCTGCCCTTGATGGATCAGCTGGCACCACTCAGATCAATAAACTGGCTCACCTGGTCTTGTGGCCCCCACCCAGGAACTGACTCAGCACTTTGACTCCCTGTGATTTCATCTCTGGATCAACCAATTAGCACTGCTAACTCCCTGCCCCCTACCCATCAAGTTAGCCTTACACACTCTATTCCTGAATGCTTGGGGAGACTGATTTCAGTAGTAAATAAAACTCTGGTCTCCCACACAGGGGACTCTGCACGAATAACTCTTTCTCTTTTGCAATTCCCCTGTCTTGATAAATCAATTCCATCTAGGCAGTGGGCAAGGTGAACCCACTGGGTGGTTATATTCTGGTAACAAAGACATCACAAGAAAAGAAAACTGTATTTGAATTTCTCTCATTAATGCAGATTTAAAATTTTTCAGCAAAATACAAATTGATTCCAGCAGCATAAGAAGAAGATTATAGACCATGATCAAGTTGGATTCCAGAGGTGTAAAGGTGGTTCAACACACAAAAGTAATGAATGTAATACAACATTTTCATATATAGAAGGAGGGTGAAAGATAGCTGCAATTGATTTATAAAAATGTATTTCACACAAATCAAAGACATTTCATGACAAAAATACTCTAGAAGCTAGAAGTATAAAAACAAAAATTTCCTCATTATGATAAAAGTATAATTCTTTTTTTAAAACCTCAGCTAACATTATCTTAATGGCAAAACACTGAAAGCTTCCCCTTAAGATCATGAATAGACAAGGATGGCCATTTTTCTCCTTCTCTGCAACATTTTGCTTGACATTCTCGATAGAACAATTAAGAAAGTAAAATAAATAAAATTCCTCCAAATTAGAAGGGAAAAATTAAAATGATCTGTATTTACAAATAAGATAATATTATATATAGGAAAATCTCAAAGAATTCATAAACTGTTAGAAATAATGAATGATTTTGCCAAAGTTGCATTTTAAAAGACCAGCACACAAGAATCAGTTGTATTCCTATAAAACTAAAAATAAGCATTCTATAATTAAAAATAAGAAAATAATTCTATTTTCAATAATATCTAAAGAAATAAAACACACTAATAAATTTAACAAGTGAAGCGCAAGACTTATATTTTGAAAATAAAATATTGCTAATTAGAAATGACAGGGTTCATTATAGAAAGTTTCAAGGAATCTATAAAAAAAAGCTTAGAAATAACAAATGAGTTTAGAAAAATTGCAGGTTATATAAGTATAAAGATTTCTGTAGTTATATATAGTAGCAATGAATGCATAGGCATAGAAATTAATGTATCATAGCATTTATAATCACTAAAAATCAAAATAGTTAAGTATAAATCTAATAAAATATGTATAGAAATTTACATTGAAATCTACACAATGCTGATAAAAAACTCAAAGAAGTTCTACTATGTTCTTCTATTGGAAGACTCAATGTAGTAAAGATAAAAGTTATCCTCAAATTGGCATACAAATTAACACAATTTTTATCACTGCAAGAATTTTATGACATAGAAAATATTATTATAAATTTTGTATGAAAGACAAAAGAAGTAAAATTACTAAAACAACTTTCAACAAGAATAAAGAGGAATCATTCTGCCTGATTCCAAGGTTTATTATACAGCTATAGTAATTTTAAAAATTTAAATACACATAAGTTAAAGCAACTTTATTCATAATAGTAAAAAGTAGAAAAAGAAGCCAATTTCCTTAAACGAACAAATGACCTACAAAGCTACGGGACACACATACCATGAATTACTACTTAGTGTTTAAAAAGGAACTGACTATTGGCATGACATGGATGAATTTTCATAGAATTACACTGTGTGTAACAAAGCCAGCCCTCCTGTTACATACTGTATAGTATCACTTATATAACATACTTGGAATGATAATTTATAGATGAAGAATGGATTGGTGGTTGCCAGTAATTAAGGAGGAAGGAAATAAGTAGATGAAGCTATACAAGGGTGACTTGCAGGCTTTCTGTGGTGAAGAAAATGTGGTTTATCTTTTTTGGTTCTATTTATTTTATTTTATTTTATTTTTATTATTATTATTATTTTTGAGACAGAGTCTCACTCTGTCATCCAGGCTGGAGGGTAGTGGTATGATCTCGGCTCATTGCAACTTCTGCCTCCTGGGTTCAAGTGATTCTCCTGCCTCAGCCTCCCAAATAGCTGGGACTATAGGCGTGCGCCACCAAATCTGTCTAATTCGTGTATATTTAGTAGAGACGGGGTTTCACTATGTTGGCCAGGCTCGAACTCCTGACCTCGTGATTTGCCCACCTCAACCTCCCAAAGTGCTGGGATTACAGGCATGATCCACTGTGCCCAGCCTAAAATAATATTGAGGGGTTTCTTTTTCCTTTTTTTTTGACATGGAGTCTCGCTCTGTCACCAGGCTGGAGTGCAGTGGTGTGATCTTGGATCACTGCAACCTCTGCTTTTCTGGTTCAATTGATTCTTCTGCCTCAGCCTCCTGGGTAGCTGGGACTACCGGTGTGCACCACCACATGCAGCTAATTTTCGTATTTTTAGTAGAGACAGGGTTTCACCATGTTGGCCAGGATGGTCTCTATCTGTTAACCTTGTGATCTGCCTGCGTCAGCCTCCCAAAGTGTTGGGATTACAGGTATGAGCCACCACTCCTGGCCTGGTTTGTTTTGTTTTGGAGGCAGGAGCTTGCTTTGTTGCCCAGGCTGGAAGGTAGTGGCAAAATCATAGCTCACTGCTGTCTCAAACTCCTGGGCTCAAATGATCCTCCTGCCTCAACCTCCCAAAGTGCTAGGATTCCAGGGTGAGCCACAATGTCCAGTGTGTTATTTATCTTAACTGTATCAATGTTAATACCCTGGTTGTGATATTGTAGTATAATTTTGCAAGATGTTAACATTTAATGAATTTGAGTAAAAGGTATACATATGGGATTTATGTATTATTTCTTACAACTGCATATGGATTCTGGTGGTTAACTTTACTTGTCAATTTGAGTGGGTTATGGAATGCTCAGGTAGCTGGTAAAACATTATTCCTGTGTGTGTCTGTGAGTGCTTCTAGAAGAGGTTAGTGTTTGAATCAGTAAACTGAATAAAGATGACCCTTACATACAGAGTGAGCACCATTCAGTCTGCAGAGGGTTTTAATAGAAGAAAATGGAAAGGAAGGGGAAATTTGCTCTCTGCATGAGCTGGGACATCATCTTCTCCTGCCCACAGGCATAGGTATTCTTGGTTCATGGGTCTTTAGACTTGGACCAGAATTTATACCATTGACTTTCCTGTGACCAAAACTCAGGTCTGTGGGTTTTGACTAGGACTATACCACTGTCTTTCCTATGCCTGCAGTGAGATCATGGGACTTCTTAGCCTTTATAACCCCCTGAGCCAATCTCTTGTATATTACATCTTTTTTTATAAGTCCAAATATTTATCTTATTGGCTCTGCTTCTCTGGAGACCATTTATACACGAATCTATAATTATCTCAAAATAAAAGATTTAATTTTTAAAAAGAGAAACATTTGTTGATGTCTCAATAAGTGGGTGAATGATTCATCATTGGTCAATCAGGGGAATGAAATGGTTTGACAAAATACTAAGATGCAACTTGTCATATGTAGGCAAAAAGAATTTTGAGTTTCCTGGGCAGAAAACGATTTATAGTTTATTGCTCAGTTATAGCATGACTGATATGGTTTGGGTCTGTGTCCCATATCTTGAATTGTAATCCCCATAATCCCCACATATCTAGGGAGAGACCAGGTGGGAGGTGGTTGGATCCTGGGGGCAATTTCCCCTATGCTGTTCTGATGATAGTGACTTCTCACAAGATCTAATAGTTCCATGAGGGGCTCTTCCCCCTTCACCCCTCACTCTTTTCTCTCTCACCTGCTGCCTGATCCCCTTCCACCATATTTGTAAGTTTCCTAAGGCCTCCCTAGCCACAGGGAACTGTGAGTCAATTAAACTTCTTTCCATTATAAAGTGCCCAATCTTGGGAAGTTCTTTACAGCCGTGTGAAAATGGACTCATACAGTAACAGTTCACAGATTACAGTTCCTCTGAGGAAGGACTCTTACACAACAGTCACACTCGTATGCCATGAATATTATCCCAGGATTTCACCGGAAAAACTTGGAAGTTATCAGATTAATTTGCACAGAGACAAGAAAAAGCTAAAATTTCTGGTAATTTTCAGATACTGGCTTTAACTGATTCTAATTTATGATGCCCTAAAAAATCACTGTGATCCACTAAAGATGAACTTATTAAAGTCAAATTTGATTAAATTTGATTAAATGGAGTGCAGACCTGCATCTGTCTTTCTTTCTATTTGAGACCACAGATTTATCTTATGGTTTATTTTCCAGTCAGAGAATATAGAATGGAATAAATGAACTTAATAGTTGGCAGAATTATTGCATCAAATTCCTGACCCCAGAAATTGCAGGAAGGGAGAAATGAAAGCTTCAAACAATGCTCCCCCCTCAACCAGGATAATAAAAACAGTTCTGTCTCTAAGGAGGTTATTGCAGGATTTAATGAGATCATGAAAGGCTTGAAAATTGCAGGATTGTTCAATATGACCAAATACCCATTTACCTTGACTATATGGCGGTGAATAAAAAAGATAGGTTGTGAATAAATTCTAGTAATTATCAAAACTCTTATCTGGTGACACCATTTCAACCTGAATTTAGAAAGTGGTTATATATTAGAGCAAATTAAGCAAACTCTGGAATGAAGAATACAGTTACCATCAACCTGTTAACATTTTTTCCCTATCTTTGTTAGGAAAAAAAATCAGAAGTGGTTTGTTTTCATGCAGTAAGGACAACAGTATGCCTTTATATATTTACCTCAAGGAAATGCCCAGTCTGCTCAGTGTTACATTTCAAAGGGATCTTGATTATCTCAGCATCCCAAAAAACATCATGCAGGTCCATTTCATTGATGAGATTATGCTAATTCCTAGTGAGAGGAAAGGAGGAAATGCTTTAAATACCCTTCTAAAATACATGTCTGACAGAGGATCAGAGATAATCCCCAGGGAACTAAAGCAGCTTGACACATTAATTAAGTTGCCAAGGCTCCAGTGTTTTGTAGAATGTTATAATATTACTTCTAAGGTAAGAGGGAGGTTGATAAATCTTACAGTGTTCACCATGAAAAAAGAGGCTCTTTTTGTATTTTGATGGCAATATATATCACATCTGAAATAGCCTGAAAAACTGCAACTTTGAAAAGGTGTTTGGAGGAAGAAAGAGAAAAGAAAAAGAAGAAATGTTTTCGCCTGCTTACTTTGAGTACTAATTATTCTGCCACATGTGCTATGTGATATAATAGATTCAATGTTTTCAGACATGTAACATGTTCCAGATAGGGATGTTCAATGTAGCCTTAGTCAAGCCCCTAAAATAACATTCCATTGCAAAGAACTGGAATTTGGATTCATGCCATTTCAAATTTTATGACAAACTGTGTTTATTGTAAAGCAATTCTACACCTTCTACTTGTCTCTTGGAAAAATTGCACACCTAATTGAAGGACACAAAATGGTTAACCCTAAGTGAGTATTATCTGATCCACCACACCATAAAATTAGATTCAAACAATATAATTTCATTGTGCATTGAAATGATACATATAAGACCAATCAAATCTTGTCTAGGAGGCACCATATTTTTGTACAAAAATGTTATTAGAACATTCATGGTATGTCCTCCTACTCTCTCCGTGCTGCTTTCCTATCACTACCCTCTGGCATTATGGGTGTTAGATACCAAAGATGATGGGTCTTACTCGATATCGCTACTCTTGAGGTGCTAGCTCTGTATTCAGTTTCCCACACTGTGACATCATGCCTAAGTGTGGATAGTCCTCCACTGCCACTACTCTTAGGGTATGATACTATTACTATTGGTTCCTTATGTTCTAGCCACACTTTTGCAAATTATTAAACACCCTTTAAAATACGAACTTTCAATGTTGTGTCTTGCCATAACCATATCAATAAAAAGAGGAATACTGAATTTTTCCCTGTGAAACTGGGAATGGTAAAAGTATTTTGTTACAAGTGTCAGCCAGCACAACCATGCAAGAAAATAAACAGAAGTTAAAAAATTTTGCTCTACAGAGAGACAAAAAATGAAAGTGGCATTATTACAGATATGATTGTATATTTACATGATCTAAAATAATATACAGATCAATGATTGAAGTTAGCAAGTTTCTTAAGCATGAAGATGATATATGAAAATTAGTTGTGTTATACTATCAACAAACAGAAAATTAAAATAATGTTATGTACTATAGTATCAAAAATGTCAAATATGAATGAATCTAACATAAATTGTGCAATATTTCCATGTATTACAACATAATATACGATTGATCTAAATAATACCTATATAGATGAAGAATAAGCCATATTCATTAATTGCAACACCTAATATTGTAAAAATGTCATTTTCCCAAATTGATGTATAGATTTAATGTATTTCATTCAGAAATTCCAAAAGGTTTTTTGAAAACCTAGAAAAATTTTCCTAAACTCTATGTGTAAATGCAAAAACCAAGAAATGCCCAGAAGAAACACTTGAGGATGATCAAGTTATAGAACTTTATATATAGAGTTTACAAAAGAGATTTAAAGTTAAGGTAAGGTAAAAGCAGCAGTGTGTCATTGGTGTAAATGTAAGAGAAAGATAGAATTAATCTATATACATACAGACCTATACATTTGCATGCATATCCACACAGCCATATATACACACATATCTTTGCTTCATGAAAAATGACACGGAAAATAAGAGGAGCCCAAACTATCTAAGATGTAGCACTGGAGAATCTGAATAATCTCAGGGAAAATGGCATACACAAAAATCTATTCGAAATAGATTGCAGTCATAATTGTCAACAGTAAAATTAGATTTTAGAAAGTATAAAATAAGATTTTAGAAAGTAACTCTACTAAAAATACAAAAATTAATTGGGCGTGGTAGCGTGTGCCTATAATTCCAGCTCCTCAGGAGGCTGAGGCAGGAGAATGGCTTGAACCGGGTGCGGGGGAGGGAGATTGCAGTGAGCCGAGACCACGCCACTGCACTCCAGCCTCAGCAAGAGATGAGACTCCGTCTCAAAAAACAAAAACAAAATAAAACACATACAACGACTTACCAGAAAGGACTATACGAAAATGAAGAAGTCTGTCCATCTAAGTTTCTATTAGGAGAGTGAGAGAAAAGACATGAGTGGGACTAGGGATTTGCCCACATATACTCTTACTAGTCCGTTAGTCCACTTGAGTTGCTATAAAAGAATTACCTGAGGCTGAGTAAGTAGTGAAGAGGAAGTGGATTTGGCTCACACTTCCACAGGCTGTGTAAGAAGCATGGTTTCAGCATCTGCTCTGACGGTGAGGGTCTCAGGACACTTCCACGTTTGGTGGAAGGCAACTGGCATCATGTGACAGAGGGAGGAAGAGAGAGGGGAGGGAGTGATTGTAACAAAACCAGATCGCATGAGAACTAGGAGTGAGAACTCACCCAGTCCAGTGAGACTGGCACCCAGTCATTCATGAGGGATCTGCCCCCAGGACCCAAACTCCTCCCACTAGGCCAGACCTCCAATATTGGGGATCACATTTCAACATGAGATTTGGAGGGCACAAATATCGAGATTATATCATCTAGAACGTAGACTATGTTTCGGAGCATTCACAGCCTAAGTAACTGAGGCCAATCTCCTGCTTAAAATAGTAGAAAATTTAGAAAATAATATACTCTAATTTAGAAATATTTTGAAAACATTGGAATATATACATATATTACTTTATATATACACATATTCATATGTATAAATACATATACATGTGTATATATGTGTAGATATGTTACAGCATATATATTTACACACACACACACACACCTATATATGCCGTATCATATCTAAGAGACATCAAGGCAATGGGATCAACCTCACAGAGAAGAAACCATAAGGAAATATAGAGAAATATGGCAAATATTTGGGGCTTTTATTCTGTAGTTTCACTAGGTGGATAGATACTAAATAGAAATTTCTATTTAGTTTAATAATTCAGTATGGCTGAGGTGGGCGAATCACTTCAGGTCAGGAGTTCAAAACCAGCCTGGCTAACATGGTGAAACCCCATCTCTATTAACAATTCAAAAAAATTAGCCAGGCATGGTGGTGGGCACCTGTAATCCCAACCTCTTCCAAGGCTGAGGCAGGAGAATCGCTTGAATCCGGAAGGTGGAGGTTGTAGTAAGCCAAGATCAAGCCACTCTACTCCAACCTGGGCCAACAGAACAAGACTCCATCTCAACAAAAATAAAAAAATAAAAAATAAATAAATAAATAAAGGAAAGAAAAGAAAAAAAAAAAAAAACAAGAAAAATTCAGTACATAAAACGAGAACTAAAGTAGAATCATTTAATAATCAATCAGGTCCTGTTGAAGAGAGAATTTGTGAACTAAATATTATATCAGGACAAAATATCCAGAACTTTGTACAATGAAAAAAAGGATGAGGAGTTCAGAAATCCGTCCGGGAGATATGAGACACAGAGTGAAAAGGTTCAGAAGGAGAGGAGAGACCACATGATAGAGCATATACACAAAAATGTAATCTTTGAGAAAATTTAAAAACTGATGAAAGATTTTAAGCTATATATTCAAGAGAGCAATGACAGAATGTCTTCTGAGCAGAAAATTTATTACTGAAAACCTAGACTTCTATTTATATCCAGTGAAAATATTCATCAAGAATACATGTAAAATAATGATGTTTTCAAATAACAAAGCAGAACTTGTCATCTGTGGTTGTGTTTCAAAGAACACACCAAGTTATTTTTCAGGAAGAATATATCTAATACTAAGGAGTAGTTCAGCTAATGGAAAGGAATTAAGGACATTGAAATTTTAAATATATGGATAAATATAAATTAGCATTGACTGTCATAAATAACATTGTATTGTTCATTCACTGATGGTTTATTAAAACAGATTTGGACAATTTTTTGCTTTTTTGAGACGAAGTCTTGTTCTGTCACTCAGGCTGGAGTGCAGTGGCACAGTCTGGGCTCACTGCAACCTCCGCCTCCTGGGTTCAAGTGATTCTCCTGCCTTGTCCTCCCAAGTAGCTGGGACTACAGGCATTTGCCACCACATTTTATTCTTAGTAGAGACAGGATTTCGCCATGTTAGCCAGTCTGGTCTTGAACTCCTGACCTCTTGTGATCGACCCACATCGGCCTCCCAAAGTGCTGGGATTATAGGCGTGAGTCATCGCGCCCGGTCGACAATTGTTTTTAAGTGTTCTACAGCACAGTAATTGTATTATCAGGAATAAAAGTAAATATAATTACTTACTGAGATATACATATTGTAGGATAAGCAGTAAATAGTAAAATAAAGCAAAAATGTGCTAATGGAAGGAAACTTTTCCATTAAAAATATTGTTTGATCAAAACCAAAGAAGGTTAATAAAACGAAGAATTAAGAGGAACATAGAACAGACAGGATAAATATGGACAGCAAATAGCAAAATGGTGGATTTAAGACAAAATATGTCTATAAATGGACTAATTGCTCCAAATAAAAGATAAGTATCGTCAAGCATGCACTTTAAAAAAAAATCTCCTTCCTGCTCCTTACATAAGCCACATCTAAAATATAAAGGTAATCTAAGATTTAAAATAAACAGGAGGAAAATATTTACTATGCAAACAATAATCAAAAGAGCAGGTGTAACTATACGAACATCGGAGGGAGGTTGACTTTTAGGGAAAAGGCTGCAAGAAATGCAAGGAAACTTTCACAGTCACAAAAGGCTGGGCTCACCAGGAAGCCTCAACAATTGGACTTCCAATTGGAAGCAACATCAACAACAAAACTCTTTGATTAAGACAGTGAAAAGTCAAGCCAAAGTTGAAAAAAAGATACTTGTAACAGATATACTCAACAATGACTCTTATCTTAAATGTATATTAATTATAAATTGGGATGCAACCACCACAACAAAAGTCTTTGATTAAGACAGTGAAAAGTCAAGCCAAAGTCGAAAAAAAAAGATTTTTGCAACAGATATACTCAACAAAGACTCTTATCTTAAAGGTATATTAGCTAGTATAAAATAATAGCAAAAACCTAACAATCCAAAAAAGTTGGTCAAGGTACATGAATAAGCTATTTACAAGACAGGTTATCCACACAATGAGAAATATGTGAACAAGCACTCACCCTCATTGCTAATTAGAGAAACAAAAATTAAAATCTCCGCAAGATAACTCTATGTTCCCACCAGAATAACTAGCGAAGAAATCTGCAAGCAGTGTTGTTGAAAATTCAGTACAAAAGGAACACTAATACTCTGCAAGTGCAAGTGAAAAATGCTAAAATATATTTTTGATTCAGCAACAACTTATATAATTAAATATTCTTCCTATGTTAATATCTTTTTTTACCTTGAGTAAAACAGAACTTAATATATATAAGGAAATTAATATATATCCTCTTTTTCCCATTCCATTTTCATATCAGATTTTATGCATTATCTCTACTAAGGATGTGCATACACATCTTCTTTGACGCAGGAATCCCCCCTAGTAGATTTAGACCCAAAAGAAATGTGCACATTTATACCAAGAGGCATGTATGAGAATACTCAGAGAGAAGCTATATTCTTCATGGCCAAAATCTGGAAATGACTTACGTGTCCATTAGGAGCGGAACTGGTGAATAAAGTCTGGACTATTCATACAATAGAATACTATGTGATAATTAAACTAAATGAACTCATCTATTGGCTACCTGATGGCAGGCAAACCTGGGGACTCTGAAGGCTCACTTACTTCCCTCTTTTGGTAACTTAGCAGAGAGTTGGCTTGCTTAGATTAAGAAATCTGAAGAGACCAGGAAGTTGACTTCAATGTACCTGCCATTTAAGACTATTCCCTTAAATAGGCCCTTGGTGTGCAGACCTTACCACACGAGCTGCTTAGTTCCTGGTATTGTTCCAGGTCTTAGGACCCCCCATTATAGCTCTTGCTACTTACAGAACAACAGTATTTTCAGCTAGCCTATAAAAAAGCAAGGTGAGCCAGCATGGTAGTGAATGACTGTAGTCCTGCTACTGGAAAGGCCAAGGCAGGCAGATCACTTGTGCCCAGGAGTTCAAAGCCGTAGTTCATCATTACTGCACCTGTGAACAGCCACTGTGCTTCCTTTCGGCCTGGGCAACAGAGCAAGACTCTGTCTCTAAAATAAATACATAAATAATGCAAAGAGATGTGGGGAACCGTTTTTGCTATCTCTTGAAGTGTTTTTATTGCATGGCTGGCCTGCTGGCCAAACCTGAACACTTTCTGCTCAAATTTTGGCCACAATACACGCAGAACACGTAGCCCCTGCTTATGCTTCTAAAAAAATAAGCATTCATGAGACTGCGTGTGCTTTCTCACTTCTCTGGACATAAGTTTCCCCCCAGTATATTCTATGTTGTATCCACACTGTATGTGATTAGAGTTTTGTGGCTGTGATGCACTTGCCTGACAAAACAACTTGGAGAAACTTATGTACATAATGTTAAGCAAAAGAAGTCACTCAGAAAAATATACACGTGGGGTTATACTCTTTACAAAAGTTCTAAAACAAGCAAAGCTAAATTACAGTATTTGACATGAAGATATCTGTGCCTCCAGAAAGGGAAGAAGGAGCAGTGATTGATCGTGGGCACAAAGGGAGCCCTAGGGTGCCAATAATGTACTAATTTTTGATCTGTGGTGGTTACATGTGTGGTTGATGTGACGACTCATTCATCAGTGCATACATGTTAGGTGGGTTTACCTTGGCATCAAATGATGCTGTTTGAAGTTAATGCATTAAACAATAAGGTTTTAAGTATATTTAGCATAACAAACATGTTGCAGAGACTATTTTTGTTCACTAAATACTCCCTGCTTTTGTCTACTTTTCCCAGCCTGACTTGCAGTTCATTTTGAGACCCACGAGCAGAGTAGACAGTGAGCAGAATTAGTATGTGCCACTTCTGGGCTGAGGCTTCTAAGACCTAGTGTCTTCCTGTGTCTTTCTCTTCCGCTGCCATGGTGTCCTTGGAGGCCACATATTCCAGATGGTGTCACTTCCAGATGGAAGGAGGCTTCCCAACCCCCATCCATCTTTCTGTATGTGGGAAATGAACCTGTGTTGCATTAAGCAGCTGAGATTTTTCTTTAAGAAACCAGAACTAATTACCTTAATACCAAATGTCAATCTTACAAACCATAAACAAATCAATACAAATTGGTGGTTAAAAAGAACAGGATAAAAGGATATATACTATTTTCCCTTACTACTCAGGGTAAGGAGTAAAATATATTAATATAGAAAACTTTTACACAATTATATTTTTAAAGTTACTGTTAGATAAAGCCTATGTCTTTCAAATTATAAGAAACATCTACAAAGAAAAGATAGGTTTTTTTGTGTATATGCATAGAATGTATATGAAAAAATCACAAGAAAATGTTAACATTGGTTATATCTAGATATAGGAACATGTGAATTTATCATATGTACAAGCCATGAATAAGAATTACATTTATGAAATGTTATAGCCAATTTCAATAGAAATAATAAAGCATTTTGTTAGGTAGGCACTTTCCATTTAAAAAATTATTTGCAATGGTTATTGAAGTACCTCCTTAAATATGTCTGTCTATCCTTCCTAAAATGGTCTTGAAAATATCAGTGAAGTATAAATAGAGAGATAAGCAGTATCTGATTTTATATTTGGTCTCAGGAAGTGGTTAATTCAATTTACTCCGGATTCAATAAGTAAAGCATTACATAACAACTAAACTCTGCTCTTTTCTTTCTTTCATGACAGCTCATATGCTCCCTGAAGTTAAAGTTTCCAAGGTTCTGTGGGATTTAACATGCAAGGGGAGGATTCCTTCTTTTTGGGCCATTCTGATTTCCTCCAGGTAAAATTTAGTGATAGTATTAATTCTGGAAGTAGAAAAGGGTAAATGACATATAAACAGAATTTTATGAATAACATAATGGTTTTGACTTTGCCTCAGTGAAGACATACAAATGGACATTTAAATATATGTTGTACTCTGTCAGAGTTTGATCTTCCAATTCAACACAGTATTCTCAAATTCACTCCTTTGCCAGGGAACCAAATATACATTTTATGTGTGTCTCCCACCATAAAAATGACCTTAGCAGATGGGTGATAAGTTCTTCAATATACCAGACTCATATATATACACACACATATATACACACACATATATATATACACACACATATATACCCATGTGTGTATATATATGTGTGTATATATATATATAAAACCAGTGAGGAAAATATCAGCCATAATTTTATATGATCTTATCAATACTTTCTATCAATACCTCCTCTTGGAATAATAATAACTGCACCACTCATAAAGATGCTTTTAATAATGTGCCTTCAAAATGCATTTTAATCATGAAAGCATGTATTGAATTTCTAATATTATAAAACTTGGAGAACACACTGTGCTCTTCAACACTTTTTATGACTTTAAATAGCCTTTGGACTCTTGAAAAAGTTAAGCCTAAGTCGCATTATGATTAGATGATTTAGTTTAAACTCATGTGAAAGCCACTTCATCCCCTTCATCATCCTGCCTGCCCTTTTCTGACCCTTCTCAACTCTATTACATTTGTCTGATGATGTGGTATTATTTCATAGCTTGATTGAGGGGTTTATTGATTTCAGCTACTGCTCTCTACTATATATAAATAAGTCTAAGAGAGAGATGGTTTAAATTTTGTAATGAAAGAAAAGGCTATTTCATGACAACCACATGATTTCTTTGATGGTTTATCTGATGGGCTGTCAAAAGAGGGCATACCCAGAAAACTCAGCACCTATGAAAGAAAATGACCCAGCCAGTAAAGTCCAGAGATACAGACCTAGGAATTTCATCATCTCTAATGGGGAACTGAAAGATTGTTTGAGATAGTATTTTCATTTCTTTCACATAAGAATAAATATCTGAGAGAGAAAATGCTTGCAAGAAGTGAATAGTTGAACATGAACCCTCTTTACACACACACACACACACACACACACACAGAGGCATAAACAGTTACATGTTACTTAATGACGGGGGTTTGTTCTGGGAAATGCATAGTTAGGTCATTTTGTCATTGTGCAAATATCATAGAGTGCCCTTACACAAACCTAGGTACTGTAGCCTACTACACACCTAGGTTATGTGGCACAGCATATTGGTCCTAGGCTACAGACCTATACAACATGTTACTGTACTGAACACTATAGGCAGCTGCAATACAATGGTTAAGTATTTGTGCATCGAAACATATCTAAACATAGAAAATGTACAGTAAAAATATATTATAAGCTTATGAAACAATTGTTGTATACGCAGTCCATCAGTGACCAAAATGTCGTTATGTGGTTCAGGACTGTGTATGTTTTCCTTGTTCACTGAAAGCAGACCCCAAAACAAAGGGTTTCATACAAATAGTTTATTTAAAACGTGATCCAAGGAATCATGGGTGACAAACATAGGGAATTAGAAAGAGAAGGGAGCAAGGCAGGGCAAGAGGATGTGTGATCCATTTTGCACCTGTTACATGTAACTTGTGCTTGGTGTTATTGGATGGTCTGAGGAGACTTGTAAAATGTATTTCAGAATAGTTGACCAGGGAGGCAAAAGTGAAAAGCATTTATTTCTTGATTTCAATTCCTCCATTAAATAAAAGTTGCTTATTGAACTTGATTTTCCTGTCTTTTAAGGTGTTTATAAAAGAGCACGGAGCTGTTTCCCTGGGTGTCCTTCATTGCAGGGTCATAAGAGCCTTGGAACAGGAATGAGTATTTGTTCCACAAAAGACCAGAGCTGACCCTGTGCTAAACTGTTCATAGCCTCCTTGGCACCACTTTGCTGCAACAGTGGCCTGAGCAAGAGTAGGGCCAAGAGGACTTTATAAGCAATCTTATATGTCTGATAGGTTTTTTTCTATTGTAAAATTAAATACATACCTGATTGTAGTCACTATAAATATTTGATCTTGATTATTCGAAGGATCCTCATTGGCTTTATAATCTATAGGTGATCTGAAAATTTTTTAATATTTAATACACCCTTATTAAATCATTATGTTATAAATTAATAATTAACTGAATTAACCTAATAATATTTTACGTTTAGAAGAGTATTAGTGAGTGGATTATTTTTTAGTATCTGGGATAACCTAAATGAGAATCTTGGCCATGGACCCTATTTTCAACACATAAATCCTGATGGAATATTTAGAAAAAGTTTGATAATATAATATACGGCTTTCTAACAATTATTAAGAATAACTGATAAAACATTAGCTTTTTTTTAGATGAAGTTTTGCACTTATCACCCAGGCTGGAGTGCAGTGGTGCGATCTCATCTCACTGCAACCTCTGCCACCTGGGGTTCAAGCAATTCTCATGCCTCAGCCTCCTGAGTAGCTGGGATCACAGGCACCTGCCACCAGACCCAGCTACTTTTTGTATTTTTAGCACTGACAGGGTTTCACCATGTTGGCCAGACTGGTCTTGAACTCCTTACCTCGAGTGATTCTCCCACCTCAGCCTCCCAAAGTGCTGGGATTACAGGTGTAAGCCACCACGCCTGGCCTAGTTGTGTCTCTTTAACCATTGTAAACACATTGAGCAATATTATTCTTCACTCAGAGAGTCCAATGAAAGAATAGATTTTTCTGAGTCTAAATACAAAGTTTGAAGGGTAAAAACACAGGCTGTGTAAAGACTTCCCTAGTACAAAGACTTGTTAGAGTGTTTTGGAAAGCTCTAACCTTTAGAAAAGATTATCTCTTCCTAATGTGGAAAAGGTAATTTATAGCATGAAATGAGATATAAACATGAGATTAGAACTGCAGCTAAGTTTGTGCAATGTTCACAATTGTGATGTTGCCTTTATGAAATGTTTTCTATCTGATCTTTGTTCTTAATAGTTGTTTTTGCTCTTCTTCTCACTCTATTTTCACTTTAGTCATTATAGTCTCTGTTAATTCTTTTGTTGTAACTCTTGGTTATTGTTTTCATTCCTTATTTGATTTTCTTGTTTCATTAGTATTTGCTCAGTATGTCTCAGATTCTTGCAATTCTGTCCTTAGATTTCTTTTCTATCTTTTTAATTTTTAAATTTTATTTTGTTTTTATTCATTTATATTTTACATTTTTAAAATTTTTGTGGGTACACACTAAGGTATGTAAATTTACGATGTACATGAGATGTTCTGATACAGGCATGCAATGTGAAATAAGCATGTCATGGAGAATGGGGTGTCCATACCCTCAAGCATTTATCCTTTGACTTACAGAGAACCCAATTACACACTTCAAGTAATTTAAAAATGTACAATTACTATTGACTATAGTCACTTCATTGTGCTACCTAATAGTAGGTCTTATTCATTCTTTCTATTTTTTCTGTACCCATTAACCATCCCCCCTCCACCACACCAAGCTTCCCAGCCTCTGGCAACCATCCTGCTACGGTCTATGTTCGTGAGTTCTATTGTTTTTGGCTTTTGGATCCCACAAATAAGTGAGAACTTATGATATTTTTCTTTCTGCGGATAGCTTATCATTTCTTGGATTTCTTAAAATTTTAAAGATTTGATTCAGAAACAAATGGATGTATCTACGTATACTGCAAACAAAATATCATTTCTGTCATCAACCAGCGTTAACACATTTCACAGTTAATATGTGTATTTTTATGTGGTCATTTGACATCGTACATTCATGTTACTAGTACATTGCATGTTACTAGAGCAAACCTACATACCTAAATAAGCTTTTATAAATTTTTACAGTAATTATTTATGAATTTATGAAAAATTCATAAAATAAGCTTTTATGAATTTTTACAGTAATTATTCACTGTGCACATTGGAAGTACAAGTCTAAAGTAAGAAGAAAGAAAAACAATTGAATATAATAATGAAATATGTACTAGGGGAAATATGAAAGATAGAATTCCAAATGTGCAGTTGTGAATTATTGAGGGGGAATAAATAAATATATAAATATGTTGAAAGACTAAAATATGAAAGTCAGTGGCTTGCAGAATAAAATACTTCATGATAAGAAGATTTTCAAAGATTACAAGGATAAATGTTATATTAGATGAAGTCCCATAACAAAGCTTATTATTGAGGTTGGGTTGATGTTAATATCAGAATGAATGAAGAGTGGCAGGATCACATAATGACTAGGCAGATTTTGAAAATGGTAGCTCAAGTAAACTCCATTATACAGCTGTTTCCTGACTTTGGAGTAATTATGTTACTCTCTTTGTACTGGTATCTTCATCATTAAAGTGAAAAAGAACGTAATAATATTCCACCAAAAAATTAAATAAGGCCAGGCATGGTGGTTCACACCTGTTATCCCAGCACTTTGTGAGGCCAAGGCGGGTGGATCATGAGGTCAAGAGATTGAAACTATCCTGGCCAACATGGTGAAACACCATCACTACCAGAAATTAAAAATTAAAAAAAAAAAAAAGCTAGGCATGCTGGCCTTTTGTCCCAGCTACTCGGGAGGCTAAGGCAGGAGAATCGCTTGAACCTGGGAGGCGGAGGTTGCAGTGAGCCGAGATCACGCCACTGCACTCCAACCTGGTGACAGAGGGAGACTGTGGGATGGGGGATGGAGAAGGGATAGCATTAGGAGATATACCTAATGTAAATGACGAGTTAATGGGTGCAGCACACCAACATGGCATATGTATACATAAGCAACAAACCTGCACGTTGTGCACATGTACCCTAGAACTTAAAGTATAATAAAAAAAAGTTAAATACATTTCTATTTGTTAAAAATGTTAAGAGTTTGGGTTATTGAAGTTATCAAAAAAAGTTTATTGTCATACGTATGTAAGTGTATATATGTGTGTAGATATAGGTATATATGACAATAAACATATGACATACATACATATTATGTGTGTGCATATATATGTATGACATATATGTATATATGACAATAAGTATATATATGCACATACATATGGTATGTATATTATAAATTTGAGATTTAGGAAGAGTTGGTTGATACCCACTAAATTTTGAATTGGCTGAATGGTTCTGCAACTTGAGAGAGAAAGAGTTAGGCAGGGAGAGACTGGGGTTTATTTTACATCAATATATGCTCCAGAATCAGTATCCAAATGATAATGGGACTATAAGCCATATCTTATGAGGAATGAGTAAAGAGACCGGCTGTTCTTAACCTTTAACAAGAAGACATAATTGTTTTGAAAAATGTTTAGAATTAAGATTTCGACCTAAGATTAGAGTGGTTGGTGGGATGTTTCAGTGATACAATATCCCTCTCAATATTACAAAGCTTTTAAAGTTTGATATTTTCAGGTATAAAAATGTTTCCCTTGGGATGTAAGGCAGTAAGAACATGCATGGTATTGCTGAGAACTTGACTGTCATGTTGTGCCAGATACTAAACCTAGAGTAAAGGTGGTTATGCCAGGAAATGTTTGAGCCCTTTCTTAACCCTGGGATTTCATGACACGTACGTTAGCAAAAACAAGATGCCACGACGGAGAGACTGCATAGTAGAAACACACAGAACAAAATGAAGAACACAGGAATAATGTCACAGGGCAAGGCACATTTTCTGGTTCATCAGTGGTGTATTGTACCTGAGTCTTCACATGGCGGAAGGGACAAAGCCTCTCTCTGAGGCTTCTTTTATAAGGGGCACCACTGCCTTTCATGAGAGCTCTGTCTTCATAACCTAGTAAACTCCCACAGTCCTCATTTTCTAGAACCATCAAATTGGGATGAGCTTTCAACATGTGAATACTGTGGGGACACTCAAATTTTCAGACCATAGCACCTGTGAATCTGAATCTTACTGCAAATCACACCATTTCTAAAGAAAGATTTTTTTTCAGTCCTCACATTCTATTGTTACTTGTCTATTTGGTGAGGAATCTGAAAGAAGGAAAATGAAAAAGGCAGGAGTCAGGAGTTCTTTTCCTTCTGGCTCTAATGTAATAATGGTTGTGTTAATAAACATCACTAGTCTCTAACTATTTTTTAAAATGCATTTGAAATACTGTTAAAGTCTTTTTGCAATCTCTTCAATTTTTGACATAGAATTGTCAAAATGACCCAACAGCATAGAATTGAAAATTTTCATTATAATCCTGATTTAATATCTGAAAAATACATTTAAAGTATACCATTTATATTAGAGCAAAAACCATTCTGATAACTCTGTTTAATGTAAAGAATCCATATAAATTACACATTTATATAACCTGTCTTATTAAAAATAACCTAACTATGAAGAGTGATTCGAGAAAGACTGTTCAATGCATTTATTATTGTAACACACATTACCTTATCCTGTCTTTTGCTCTCTCAAACTTGTGCCACGGATCACCCTGAAACATCTAATAAACATAATACTAATTTCAGGTGATTTGTTGAGATAACCAATTAATTAATATACAGCTATGAAAGTGAATACATTAGACATGTTATCTAGATAGACTTCACAGTCTACTAAGTCAACAGAAGCATTGTGTAATCCTGCGCTTTCCCAACTTTGACTTTTATGTCAATTACCTATAGATCTTGCTAAAATGCACCTCATATTAAGCATTTTTAAGATTGCTTCATGCTTCCTGGTCTTGTCTTCCAAATTCATTGATCCTTGACATTTTCAGCCTTATCTCCTGTTGTTTACTCATTATAATGTTATACCAAATTGTCCATTTTTTCTTATATTAGAGTTGTTATTACATAGCAGCATCCAAAGCTTTTCACCGTTCACTTGAATCTCAGGGTTTCAGTGAGAGCCAGTCCTCTGTGTAAAGCTTTGTCTTTTGCCCTGACATATAAAGTCCTCCATACATTTCACATATACTTTCATGGTGACTTTTTTCAGACTGTGTGGTCTTGATTCCACCTGAAACCCTATATTCTTTTGTATGTTTCAAAAACCAGAGTAAGAAATTGTGCCACATTTTTTCTGCAATGATAACTATATTTACTCATTTTCTTTTATTAATATATTTGCAGTTTAATATTATTATTCAGTTTCTTAGCCAAATAACTTTGCACTTTACTTTTTGTTTACTTTCATTTATAACTCTAAGAGTTTGATGCAGCCCTGACTGAAATGAACACAATGATATACTTATTTTTATTGCAAAATTATTCTGTAAAACAATATTAAATTATTAATCAAATCAATAGATAATAACTATGGCCTTTTATGAGTTTTAATAAATAAAACTATATAAATATATGCTCACCGAAAAAAAATCAGTGCTCTAAAATCACAGTAATATGTTACTCTGGATTTTAAAATAGCACCAACAAATATAGTAATTAAATCAGTTTTCTAATTAGAAATGTTCACAGTGGCAAGTTTTACTTTGAATTTAATTACTTAAACTATCACAACAAACATGCTAACAAGCCAAAAATAAGTGAAGAAAGCAAACTCACAAAGAGGAATCTTCCATATACTATGAGAGCCATTGGTATTAAAAAATTGTATCTTCAAACAAAATTTGTCATTTTCAGTTCAGATGTTTCTAGAAGAAAATTAGCTGACATATTAAAATAGTGATGAGCTCACAGTCTTTTTTAAAATTAAATGTCGATGTAGTAATAAGTGGGCCTTCCAAAAATTCTTTAGATCTATGAGAGGGGTGAAATGTAAATATATATGTTAGGACGGCTGCACCATTAAGAGGAAAATCGCTCCTTTCTTGTCTTTTAGTTATTAAGATTAAAGTGTTGGCTCAGTGTCTGTGATCATCCCAGTGGCTGCCCGCCAGATTAGCAATATTGCAAACCTGAGTCTATCAGCTCGAGGTAGTGTTGCTGGCGTGAGCCTTTGCAGCACTTAATTTAATTAGATGAGGCTTCCATTGTTGAAACTGCTGAACACAGTATTTTTAACGGAGCCAAGGAAGAATCTAATTTATTAGACCTTTGAAACTGCGCTGAATTGTTATTGTGGTGTCTCACAGCAACTGCAATGTTTTGAGTATAAATTCTGAATCCCAGGGAAAGCAGTATTTCAGGTATCTATCCTACGTTTACTGCTGATGCACGAGGCATTTTTCTTTGGAGCTGTGCATCCTATGATGATCTCGGTTGTTGTTGGCCTGCAAGTTCAAATACAGTTTTCCATTATTATTCCATGAAGAAATTTGGTGCTGTGATGGGAATAGTGAGCTGGGATAAAGGAGAGCTACATTTTGTTTCACCTTTGTTTTATTGTGTGATATTGAACTTTCCATTTTATTCCAGCATGCTTATATAAAAGAAAAAGGACAAACATTTTTCTAGAAGCATGAGATGTTATAAAGCTTATAAAATAAATTCTAAAAGGAACTTGGAAATATTTAGGAGAAAGAAACTTAATCTTCATTGAGCAAGTGCTTCATGCTTGGTAAAAAATGGCAAGCATAAAAACAAAATAAACAACAACAAAATCTCTTGGTATTTGTCTCAAAAAAGATTGTATCTTAAGGGAAAAACCAAACATGATCAATGTATTTTCTAAGTACATATCTGATTTATAAATACAACGAATAATTTGTAGACTATATTCAACTTGAATAAATGAAGGGATATTTTTATTTTATTCTACATGCAAAAGAGGTATTAAATTACATAACCTTTTAAGGGAGACATTTGTATTTTTGACTCCTTCTTTAGAAGCAATTGACAGTATTTGTTTTGGACATAAATTATCTCTGTACAAGGCAGTGGACATAAATGTTAAAGGTATGAGATTTGGGTATGAATTTTTATTACATTGCTCAGCAATCACATTTCCATTTACTGATAAAATATTAATCAATTGTATCGTTCACGATTTAAGCAGTGCCCTAGTTCTTGAGCATACTGCAAAGTTAAGTAAGATCGCTATGGTCTCTAAGTTCTTAATAGAATTACAATGTACCAGGACATTGGCATTTAAAGAAAAAAGTATCAAGCGTTACATTATAAAGGATATTAAGGTTCATGGAAGGAGACAATAGAAGGTTGTAACCTTGGCCGATGGTCCAAAGTAGGATTCCCTGAGGAAATTATATTCAAGCCTTTATCTGATAGGTGGATAAAAGTTAGCTAGGGGAGGTTTGAGGACACTGCGTTATTATGCCTTTATAGTCTTATGGACATATACATAGCTTTCTGTTTTACTAGCTGACATAGCTCTGCTCTTCATCAGGGAACTACAGAGTATGTATCAAGAAAAATAAATGTGTTTCTTTCTTTGCCATCTTTTTTAGTCTTTATAGTCCTTTTTCACTTACTGTAGGACTGAATGTCTCTACATATTCAAATAATTTAGGTTATTTTTAGAGGAAAAGTAGAAAGGAACGTGACATTTTTCATTAAAAACATATTTGCATAGGCTTTTATTATGGGGTGAAATAGTTTAAATATTTAGGGGGCTTAAAAGATAAAATTCAAAGTAAGTTGCCACTGAGGAAATATGTGCTACTCTAAAAGTAGAAATTATTTTTATCACTAATTGTATTATTTTCATAATTATTATTTTAATGGGTGATCACCTTTGTAACTTTTTATTCATCTGAAAAATAATAAAGGTCTTTGTTTTTAGCACAATAAGATTCTTTGTTACGAAGTGGCTACCGGGTGGGAAGGTGGTCCACAGTAGGGATAGGGGAAGGATGTGGAGAAAAATCATGGAGGATCTTCAAAACCAGTGCCTTTGAACTTCTGTATGCATCCGAGTCATCTTGGGATCTCGACAGTATATCGGTGATGACCCCAATACTAGGGTCATTAAGGTGATGCCTGAGAATCTTTAGTTCTTAGGTGACTGCATTTTCTTATCTACGCACCATACTGTGAGTAGCAGTTTTAGGCTGAGAATTTTAAACTGTACTGGTATAACAATGGGAAGGGATCAAGGAATTCTAAGCAGGATCGTGACAGATGTGTATCTATTTTTATAAGATTGCACTGTGAAAAAATGCAGAGTAACCTTACATTCATATCGTTGAGTCAAAGAAGATGGTATGAAAAGGTGACATGCTATCTGACTCTAACTACATGACATTTTAAAAAGGATAAAACTGGGAAGAGAGTAAAAGGACCCATGGTTCCCAGGGATTAGGAGAAAGGAATAGAGGGAGGAAGACAAGGAAGGGAGAATTTTAGAGCAATGGAAGTTATTTTTTATGATATTATAATTGTGGAATTATGTTGTAATACTTTTTCAAAACCAAGCAGATGTATAACACAGAGTGAACTCTAATGTAAACTATAAACTTTAATTAATAATATTGTGTCAATATTGGCTCATCAATTGCAACAAAGGTATCATACTAATGCAAGTTATTAATAATATAGAAAACTGTAGCGACTGAGAGTGGGTTATGTAGGGAATCTACTTTCTGTTCAATTATTCTGTAAACCTAAAACTACTCTAGAGAAGAAAGTCCAGTATTTAAAAGAAAAAGATCACTCTTACAGCAGTGTAACAGAAAAGATTAGAATAAAAAAATGTAGTGAAGAAACTTTTATCTTGCAATTATTTTTCAACATCCAATCAGTACTGCATAATAACAATATTGAGTCCATTATATGTATCTATGTTTCATGACACAAAAGTTGTGTTCCCTTGATTGCTACATTAGTAAAAATAAAAAAGAGAAAAATACAAAATAAGCATGTGAATCAAGTGGTACAATTAGAGTAACAACAAACTTTTACCAGACCTATGAATATAGAACTATGTTTTATTCATTTTATGTATTATGCTTTAGTATGTGGTTCATGCTACTTAGGTGGAAGGTAGCAATGGTACAAAACACTGGGATAAGAGGGTTAAGGGAGAAAAATATACTAATTCATGGTACATTTACACAATAGAATTTATAGGATTTGATGAGTCATGGAATATGAGGAGCAAAGAGAATGCAACCATCTAAAATTACAAGCACCTGGCCAAAGAACTGAGTAGATGGTGATGCTTTTTACTGGCACAGAGATTATGAGAGAATCTTTTATTAGGAGGATAATAATGGAAACAGCAGATCATGGAATATGTGCTCATTTAAGAGAGAAACGAAATACAGTAATTGGTGATGAAATATGTGTAAATAATAAGTAAGAAAATGAATCAAGCTATAATTTCTGATAAAGTCAAAATAAAATTGTTTTGGGGTAGATGGGACAAGAGGATTACCTTGTTCTACTGAAGATTATTTAAATTATTAATTTCAGAAATGATTGCATCTCGGCTTCTGTAAGTTCACATTTATAAACATGGGTCTTTTTATTGGAAAATGGCAGAGAAAGTAGTCAAAGGAAGAGGTTATCAGAATACTGAAATATCCACATTTTGGTGGAGCAGTTTGTGAGGATAATGGAATCATGTTGAGAAATAAAAGGAACAATCATGAATATTAAGAGAGTATGTCAGGCACTAATATCCTAAATAAATGAGGGGATATATTTAGGAGCTCAGAAGTTGACTGTAATAAAAAGGAAACAGTCATGTATTTGAGTTTTATGAGTCTTGAAAAAGTGGGATTTAAAGAAAAGCATTAGTTTTTCTTTATTCAGAAACTGGCGGTCAAGAACAATGAGGATAACAATTACATTTCTAACCCTGGTAGGCATGGGGTGAGAGAATAAGGAAAATCACCACTAAAGAAGACTTCATGTATATATGGGAGGTTGTTGACTTTGACAAGAGTTCCAGAGTGCTCAGTCTAAGAAGTTGGGATATAAGGACAGAAAGAGGTTTTAATTAGGGGAGAAAAAGAACAGAGGTCAAATGTAAAGTAAGTATCCTTCCACTTTGGACAGATGCAGGAAAGTGGAATCTACTTTGTCAGAAACATACAGGAAAATAACAGGTTAGAGGCACAGAAAATCTTACATCCACAAACTCCAGGAAGATACAGATTCTCTGGCGCCTTATAAACGATTCCCTATAGTTGTAGTATGAGCTCGAATGTACCTTTAGTTCCTACAGTGTTGAAAGCTTTAAGTAATGTATGAATGATTCATAAGAAGCTAGCAAGTATCCATCTTATGATCCTGGATGTAAAGAAGTGGAACTGGAGGTGAGGAAGGCCCAGAAAAATAGTTTCCCAAGAGCATTGTGCCAGTGATTTCAATGGGACAGCCCGTTTGAATTTTGTGCACCTCAGGTTGGAACTCCAAATAGTCTTGAATGGATGAAATGAAACAGATCATCATATTTTTATGGATTGATATATTTATGAATGAGCTGTAACTTCTAAATGCAGAATAAAAATACAATTTGGGATAGTTGGAATTTTCAATTATAATCTGTTAAATTTAATCAGCATTTAATAGTTTCAAACTGCAGAGTTAACTAGAAAAAAAATTTCTATTTACCTATATTATCATAACTTTTATTTGGAAATTGATCATTAGAAAATTTAACTGTAAAGAAACATATTTCTATTTATGTAAGATGACTCTCAAGAATTGCATTAAAAGTTTTTTCCTTTATGTGGAGTAGTGATTCAGAATATTTTTAGAGCATTGAGAGTGCGTTTTAGCAATTCTCCTCATGGCCAGCCCTAGGTCATTTAAAATTTATGCTACTCACTCAACAGGAAAGTTATCAGGATCCTGGGCTGTGTGAAAATTGATAACATGCATTGATCAATGATGTATGAACTGAATCTACAACTTGTTTATTTGGCTTCACCTGCACTTCCTTGACATTTTGATTCATATTCTTGGCAATACTTGTATGAAGTCACATGCATGCTGGCAAATAATCAAACCATTTTGATACTCTAATGATATACAATTTGTGCAATAGCCACTGCCTCTTACTGTTATCCAGGGATCCAAATCATCGGGATAATTTTAAATGGAACATGTACGATAAAACCCCTTGAGGATTCTCTTGGGATTTGCTCTTTTTATACTACAGCTATTAGAAATTCCGTGCACATTCAAAAGAAGGATACAGCTTGATGTCTGTTTTCTATGTCCAAAGAATTTTGCCTCAAATATAAAATTGTGTAATATTCAAATGAATTTTTTTAAAAAGGTCAAATATGTAAGAAGCTGTTAAGATTATTGTATTAGAAAAAATTGGAAAATCCATTGGGCTTGATTTACTATGGTCTGTTAGGTGATTATCCTTTGTCATGATCTGCTTGCAAACGCTTCCCTGATTTCTGGACTTTTTTTTTCTTTTATTGCATGTCTTTTTAAAGTAGACTTCTAGTTCATTTCTGAGCCAGAATTACTACTGGCTCTTCTCTTCCCTTGGTGTATCAGGATTTCATTCTGAGGACCATGATGTTTTACTGTAGCTCTTTAGACAAGCCAAGCCCTTGCTTTGTTGTACTATCCCATCCTATTACTCAAATTGTCTTTCTTCTTTTCTCCTGTCTCCTTTCTTTCTTTCTTTCTCCTTCCTTTCCTTCCTTCCTTCCTTCCTTCCTTCCTTCCTTCCTTCCTTCCTTCCTTCCTTATTTCTTTCTTCTCTCTCCTTCCTTCCTTCCTTCCTTCCTTCCTTCCTTCCTTCCTTCCTTCCTTCCTTCAGATGGAGTCTTGCTCTGTCACCCAGGCTGAAGTGCAGTGGTGCGATCTCAGTTCACTGCAACCTCCACCTCCTGGGTTCAAGAGATTCTTCTGCCTCAGCCTCCTGAGTAGCTGGGACTACAGGCACATGCCACCACGCCCACTTAATTTTCTGTGTTTTTAGTAGAAATGGGATTTCACTGTGTTACGTGGGATGCTCTCAATCTCCTGACTTCATGTTCCACCTGCCTCGGCCTTCCAAAGTGCTGGGATTACAGGCATGAGCCACCGCACCCAGCCTCAAATTTTCTTTTGCTACCTAATTCCCCCATAGAATGAGTATCCTACCCTATGTCTTGATCTGTTTGAACACTGGAATTTAAATATCCTATCTCCATTCTGTATTGTGTCCTATAATCTCCAATTGAACGCAATATAAAATTCTGCTGCTTATACTCTGCTGCTTGAAAGTTTGGACTCTAGAACAAAACTAACTGAATTGGAACCACTGACTATCTATATTAATTGGGACTATTTAATTATCCCATGTGTGTCTACATTTTTTTTCTATAACATGGACAATGATTACAAAATGTCTACCTTATAGGGTTGTTTTGAATATTAGAGGAGTTAATAGCCATTAATGCTTAAACAGTGCCAGGCACTCCACAAGTATTTGCAAAATAAAATGCCTATGTAAATACATGTTTATTTTCATTCATTTTTTATAGTTTATATCTTTGGCTAATGATATTCACAATCAGCCCAACATTTAAATCTATTACAACCCCTCTGTAACTTTTTTCCTTATCTAGAATTTACCTTAGGCTTCATAATAATAAATTATTTCTACATACTTTCCTGCAATACCTTACCACTGGCTTTGTCTGTATCTGTTTTCAAATTGCTAGTGGCTTGCATGAGTTACTTACTAAAGATTTTTCATGCATAAAATATCTCTCTCATGAAGTTGTTTCAAGGACAAAATAGATAATATATGGTAAACACATGCCAGAGTGCTGAGCATTCAGTAATGCTCAATAATTCTTAGCTTGCCACCCCATCTGCTATTCCTATTTTGAATGAAAAGTCTCAACTTGTCCTACTGCAGAACAAGGCTTGTTTATGACATGTAGGTAATAGTGATTTAGAGCCAATAAACTTTGGGGCAACAGCTTGAAAGGCAATCTCTTCCCTTACAAGTGATAAACATGTTTAATTTTAGCTTTCCACTATCTTAGGGTTAGTTAAACACCAGGCAACACTCAGTAAATGTGACCATTGACTACATTTGCTGTAAAAATAGAATAACTGAGACTGGAAAGCACAAAGTAACTGAACAGATTGCATAGTTAAAAACATAAACAGGTCTAATTCACAAAATAATTGCAGCAATATTAGTTAACAACTATTATACTTGACCAAAATCAAGAGTACGGTTGTAGTCCTGTAGAAAACAAGAAACAAATAAACAAAGAAATAAATCTTTATGAGTTTGTCTGATTAAAAAAAAAAAAACGCATTTGAAGGAGGCTGTATTGATCTAAATGAAAACCTCTATGGACAAAACACTCAATAAAGTGTATTCTTCACTTCCCACTAGAATATGCTTCTTTTCTTTTTAGTCTCTAACTAGTAAATTAATTTTTTGAGGATCTCTGTATGCACAAAGTATAGAAAATATATAGGTATAATAAAATATAATTTTTAAATTCCTGACTCAAATCTATCAGCCATAATTTCTTGATTTTAGGGTATTTTAGATAATGACATAATGTTTGAGAGAGATTTACTATAATTTTTTTCATATTCTGATTGTGAATTATGTATTACCTGCCACATACTCAGAATACAGTCTGAGAGAGACTTCACTGATACACTGGTTATTTAATGACTATAAATTATAAAACTATCCTGGTGATAGTTTGGAAAATTACAACATAATATAAAAGAAGGAATAAAATTTCAGTGAAAAAAATGCCTTAGGATGATAATTTCTTAAAAATGCAGTACCAAATACTTTTAAGTTAGCTATGTAAATTTGTAGATATATTTTGTGATCAGATCTGAAACACTTTAACATCTCTATCTATATCAGATGAATGAAGTTAGAAAACACCATTTATGACATGTATCATCACTAAAATTATCCACATAAAATCTTAGCAATAATAAGCAAAACCCATTTACTGTCATTCTTCTCCGAAATAAATACTGAATGCATTTATTTACTCATTTAATGAACACTTGTTGAACAACTTACTACATGCCTTTAATTGCCTCGGTTTATATACTATATGCTATTTGCCTTGCAAGGGTTAAATAATGATGTTTTATATAAAGAAATAGATATTTTACCTGCAATATTGCTAAAATGAGATGTGGAATTACAAGATGATATTTTTGATGTGTATTGTCTCACATAAACTAATCCTTAAGGCAACAAAAGTAGAAATGGAATATATGTACATATATAAAATAAGATATATACAGATTTATAATCTACATATATTTGAGATTCTATTAATTATATATAGAGAGGCTTAAAATAGTATTGGGTTATGGATTAAGTATGAATTAGAAACACAGTGTTTTTAAAAATATAAAACAGAAATTTATCCTCACAGCTCTGGAGGCTGGCAAGTCCAAAATCAAGGTACCAGAACTTAGTGAGGGCTTTCTTGCTGTGTCCTCACTTGACTGAAGACAAAATGGCAAGAGAGAAACTCTGTGCACCCACATGGCAGTAGAGCTGGAGAAGGTGAACTCACACCTCAAAACCATTTTAATACTGCCTTGAATCTATTCATGAGATTTTTGCCCTCATGACTAAAACATCTGCCATTAGGCCACACCTCTCAACACTGTTGCATTCGGGATTAAGTTTTCAACACATGAATTTTGGAGTTTACATTCAGACTATAGTAGTTGTTATCACATAGTTTCTTTATGTGTTGCAGCAGTGTCCTGGTCCTGTACCCATTGCCTGTACTCTCACTGTATCTAGGAAGTGACTAAATTACCTTTGATTTTTCAGGCTCATAGGTGGAAGGGACTTGCCTTGTCTTATACAATACATTGGATTTGGACTTTGGGGTTAATGTTAAAATGAGTTAAGACTTTGGGGGATGGTTGGAAAGGCATGATTGGTTTTGAAATGTGAGGACATGAGATTATGATATGTTTTGGATGTGCCTCCACCCAAATCCATCATTTCTTTGTCCACTCATTGATTGATGGGCATTTGGAATGGTTCCATCTTTTTGCAACTGCAAATGGTGCTGCTATAAACGTGTGTGTAAGTATCTTTTTTCATGTGATTTCTTTTCCGCTGAATAATGTCACCCAGTAGTGGGATCGCTGGATCAAATGGTAGCTTCACTTCTAGTTCTTTAAGTAAGTCCCACATTGTTTTCCATGGTGGTTGTGCTAGTTTACATTCCTACCAACACTGCAAAAGTGTTGCCTTTTCACCACATTCATGCCAACCCCTATTACTTTTTGAACTTTTGTTGTGACCATTCTTGCAGGAGTGAGATGGTATCACATTGTGGTTTTGACTTGCATTCCCCTAATCATTAGTGATGTTAAGCATTTTTTCACGTTTGTTGGTCATTTGTAGATCTTCTTTTGAGTTGTATATTCACGTCTTTGGTCAGCTTTTTGATGGGATTGTTTGTTTTGTTCTTGCTGATTTGTTTGAGATTCTTTTATATTTGGGATATTAGTCCTTTGTCAGATGTATAGATTGCAGATTTTTTCACATTTTGTGGGTTGTCTGTTTACTCTGCTGATTACTTCTTTTGCTGTGCAGAAGCTTTTTAGTTTAAGTCCTACCTATTTATGTTTTTTTTTTTTTCTTGTTGTGTTTGCTTTTGGGTTCTTGGTCATGAGGTCTTTGCCTAAGGCCATGTCTAGAAAGGTTTTCCAGTGCTATCTTCTAGAATTTTTGTGGTTTCAGGTCTTAGGTTTAAGTGTTAGATTCATCTTGAGTTGATTTTTGTGTAAGGTGAAGGATGAGGAATCAGTTTCATTCTTCTACATGTGGGTTGCCAGTTATCCCAGCACCATTTGTTAAATGGGGCGTCCTTTTCCCACTTTGTATTTTCTGCTGACACAATTGCACAGTACTCAGCCTGCTCTAACATGCAAGTGCCACCTACTGGCCTGGAGGTTGCCTGCACAACCCAATGTAATATCCGCTGATAGAAATGCATACTCCTGGGGGTCAAGATAAGTTTTCTGAGCCATCTACCTCCACATCTCTGCAGGAGGCAGTGAGCTTGCTCACATGCCAGTACACTGCTACTACAACCAGCAGGTGAGGAAACCACCACATCAAGGCTATCTGTAACCAGGGAATTAATACAGAGCATTGGCTCCCTAAAAACACCCAGAAGCAAAATCAAATGACACTGCTTAACATACATTAAGATCACATGCTCAAGGGAGAGAAAAGTTTCAATCTAAGTGAAAGTAAATTAAAAAATAAACAGTGAACAGCTTCTCCAGATGGGGAAAAAATAGTATAAGAATTTTGGCAGTACAAAAAAAAAAAAAAAAAGGTGTTACAACACCACAAAGGATCACACTAACTCTCCTAAATCTCTTGCAGTAGATACTAACCAAAATGGAAATTCCAAAACGTCAAAGAAAAAGTTCAAAATATGGACTGTTAGGTAACACAAGATATTCAGGGGAAAGTTGAAAGCCAGCACAAAGAAGTAAAAAAAACAATTCAGGATATGAATTAAAGATGTACAAAAAGATAAGTATTATTTATTTATTTATTTATTTATTTTTGAGAGGGAGTTTGGCTGTGTCGCCCAGGCTGGGGTGAGTGGCGCCATCTTGGCTCCCTGCAAGCTCCGCCCCCCGGGTTCCCGCCATTCTCCTGCCTCCGCCTCCGGAGTAGCTGGGACCACAGGCGCCCCCACCTCACCCGGCTAATTTTTTGTATTTTTAGTAGAGTCGGGGTTTCACTGTGTTAGCCAGGATGGTCTGGATCTCCTGACCTCGCACCTGCCTTGGCCTCCCAAAGTGCTTGGATTACAGGCATGAGCCACTGCACCCGGCCTAGTATATTTTAAAAATAGAACTTCTGGAAATGAAAAAAGTCATTAATGGAATTACAAATTGCAGTTGAAAGCTTTTCCAATAGACAAGATTAAGCAGAATAAATAATTTTAGAGCTTGAAGACAGGTTTTAAAAATTCACCCAAACCAGAGAGAGAAAAAAAAAAAAAGATTAAAAAATAAACAAGGCCTTTGAGAAACAGTAGATTATGTACAGCATACAACCCTATGGGTCATAGATATTCCTGAGAGAGAAAAAGAAAGAATAAAATGTTAAATGTTTTGAGCACTTTACACATCAATATTAACCTTGAAGGTAAATGAACTAAATGTTTCACCTAAAATATACAGATTAGCAGAAAGGATTACAAAAAACAAACAAACCAAGATTTAACCATATGCTGCTTTTAAAAAACCCACCTAATTGGTAAAGACCTTTATACACTGAAGATAAAGTGCTGGAAAAAGATATTCCACGCAAACAGAAACCAAAAGCAATCAGGAAGAACTCTACTAATCTCAGAGAAAACAGACTGTATATCAACAACACAAGAAAAGACAAAGAAAGTCATTATATAATGATAAAGGGATTAATTCAACAAAAGAGCTTACAATCCTAAATATATATTGTGTTCAACACCAGAACACCCAGAATCATAAAAGAAACACTGCTAGACCTAAGAAAAGAGACAGACAGCAGTACAATAGTGGGCGATGGCAAAACTCCGGTAACATCACTAGACAGATAATCAAGGCAGAAAATCAAATAAGAAACTATGGACTTTAATTGGACTATATGAAATGGACCTAACAGACATTTAGGTCCATTGTACCCAGTAACTACAGAATATGCATTCTTCTTGTCTATACATAGAACATTCTCCAAAACTGACTATATATTAGGCCACAAAACAAGTCTCTTAAAAATTTGAAATAATGTCAAGCATCTTCCCAAAGCACCATGGAATACAATTAGAAATTAAAACCAAGAGGAACTGTTAAAACTATATAAATGCATGGAAATTAAAAAATCTGCTCCAGAATGAACTTTGAGTCAATGCTCAAGTTTATGTTGAGAATCAAAAATATTTTGTAGCAAATAAAAATAGAGACACAACATACCAAAACTTAAATACAGAAAAATCACCATTAAGAGGGAAGTTTATAGCACTAAATGCCTACATCAAAAAGTATAGAAAGCTCACAAATTAACAGCCTAACATCACACATTAAGGAACTAGATAAACAATATAGCCTTCTAGGTAGATTAACCAAGAAAAACAGAAAATTCAAATTAAGCACAATCAGAAATGAAAAAGGAGACATTAGAGCTGATATCACCGAAATACTAAAGATCATCAGAGACAACTTTGAGTTCTCTATGAAAATAAACTAGATAACCTAGAGGAGAAAAAATCTCTGTAGAGAATACCAATAGAGGAAATTGAATATTACACAAACAAATGGAAAAATAGCTCATGCTCGTGGATTGGAAGAAGTAATATTCTTCAAATGGTCATACTACTCAAAACAATGTACAGGTTCAATTCGATTCCTATCTAAATACAAATGTCACTTTTCATAGAATTAGGAAGAACACCCCTAAAATTCAAATGGAACCCAAATAGCCAAAGCAGTCATAAGCAAAAAGAATAAAGCTGAAAGCATTGTATTACCTAACTTAAAAGTGTACTACAAGGCTATAATATCCAAACCAGTATGATACTGGTATAAAAATAGACACACAGGTCAATAGAATATAATTGGACAGAAAGATAGCCACACACCTAAAATCAACTGATCATCAACAAATAGACAAAAACACACACTGGGAAAAAGACACCCCATTTAATCAATGGTGCCGGGAGAATAGGTTGCCATATGCAGAAAAATGAAACTGGAACCAAATCTCTCTCCATATAAAAAATTAACTCAGGATGAATTAAATGTAAAACACAATACTGTAAAAAATTAGAACAAAACATAGGAAAATACTTCTGAACATTGAAATATGCAAATAATTTATCACTAACATTGCAAACGTGAGTGTAATAAAAAGAAAAATGGATAAAAGGGACTTAATTAAACAAAACAGCTTCTGCACCGAAAAAGAAACAGCAGAATAAGGAGACAACCTAGAGAATGGGAGACAATATTTGCAAATTATGAATCCAACAAAGGAGTGATATCCAGAATCCACAAGGACCTCAAACAACTCAACAAGAAAAAAAAACAAAAAACAAAAAACAAAACAAAACATTTAAAACTGGCATGGATATGAACAAGCATTTCTCAAAAGAAGAAGTACAAGTGGCCAAATAAATAAATAAATAAATAATGCACCATATCACCAATAATAGATAAATGCAAATAAAACTACAATGAGATATTCTCTTCTGTCAGTCAGAATGGCTATTATTAAAAAGTTTAAAAGAAAATACAGCAGATGTTGGTGACGATGCAGAGAAAAAAGAATGCTTATAAACTTTTGATGGGAAGGTAAAATTAGTATGGAGATTTTTCAAAGAACTATAAATAGAACTACCATTCAATCCAGCAATCCCACTACAGGGTATCTACCCAATGGGAAAACAAATCATTATATCAGAAAGACACCTGCACTAGTATGTTTATTACGGCACTATTTGCAATAGCAAAATCATGAAATCAATCTAAGTTTCCATCAGCGATTGATTGGATAAAGCATGGTATAAATACATATATACCATAAAATGCTACTCAGCCATAAAAAATAATGAAATCATGTCTTTTGCAGCAACATAGATGAAACTGGATGGCGTTATCTTAATTGAAATAACTGAGAAACAGAAAGTTAAATACTGCATGTCCTCACTTATAAGGGGTAACTAAATAACGTGTCCATATGGACATATAGAGTGAAATAATAAACACTAGATGCTGCAAAACGTTGGAGTTTGAGAGGTGCATGAAGGGTGTGAAATTACCTATTGGGTACCATGTACACTATTCAGATGATGGTTACAATAACAGCCCAGAAACAGTCCAGAAACAGCCCAGACTTACTGTGCAATACATCCATGTTCAAAAATATTCCTGTACCCACTAAATCTAGAAAGTAAAATACATACTTTTAAAATGAACATGAGACTCAAAGCAATCTACAGATTCAATGCAATCCCTACCAAAACACCAATATAATTTTTCACAGAATTAGAAAACACAGTTCTAACATTTCCTTGGAATTAAACAAGATCCCCTAAGAAACAAACAACTCCATTTAAAACTTGCAAAGGATATAAACAGACATTTCTAAAAATAGTCTTTTGTTGCCAATTGCCTAATAATTCTATATTTCCACAATATTTAATTATGAATACATTCCTGAAACAATGCTAATTTAGCTTTATTTTGCTATTGTTGTGCCTGAACTTATGATACTATAAACAAAAATATTAACTTGAAAATTTTACCTCTGTATATTTATTACAAATACTAGTTAAGTACTAATTTTCTATAGTTAAGTATATTAAAATATGTAGGCATAAAGTATATTAAAGTATATATAAGCAAAAGCATGTTAAAATATATAAAAATATACTTTAAAAAGCATATATATACATGTATTCTAAACATATGTATGATCTAAATATATAAGAGACATGCTTTATATTTAGATCCAACTTATACCTGTTTTAGATAGCATCAAATAATCTTAAAACTTGAACATAGAATGCATATTAAATTCCATAGTTTGATAATTATTCCATTTTAAAACTCATTTTAAAATTATATTTAATGAGATACGAAAAAGTCAACTAATACTTTAACATCTGCCGAATTCAGGCAGATTCTACAAAACAAGTTTTTTTGCTGTTGTTGTTTAACAGCTGAATTTAAGGTAGTATCACCATCTAAAATCCTTTATCTGTACTTTTTTATTTTATCTTGCAATTATGTCAGGACGTTCTGTACCAGCATGCACTCATCACTGGTTAAACTTGTTATAGGTAATCAGATTTACTTCACTTTATCTTTGCAAAATAATCATATTATGCTCCTTTCAAGGGCTTGTCACCTTGAGTCAATTCAAGAACTATGTTTTTGATATTCATAAGAAAGTTGAACAGCAACATTTTTCTCTAAAATTAAAGATTGGTCAATAATATTTTTGAGAGTCACAAAATTATATGCACTATAAATGCAGCATCCTTTTATATCTATTATATATTCATAGTTTTAATTATTCAAAAGTAGATGAATAAACTTTATTTTTCTTCTAAAAATTAACATCACAAAATTTCAGAAGTATATTATGATGTTAAAAATAAGTCATTTAAATTTATATCTGTATCAAAGTTACCCTACTTGTGCTTATAACTTCTTTGTAAAATGCCTGTCTCTCAGGGATGCTTTGTAAATTAGTGAATTCATTGTGAGCAAAGCACTAGGACATTTCAAATACTGTAAGTGTGATAGTTTATTTTCTTGTTACATATTAATCAGGCTCCAGATAACAAAGAAGGGAAAAATACAGCACTCATGAGCACTTTATTGAAAAACTTCACAGGAATACTATTTCTAAATTGTTTTTCTACATCCTTTAAATATTTCAGTGTATAATGTTGCTTAATCTGATAAATTGATTCATGTAAAAATGACATAGCCACTAATTGTCTCGGGTAGCATATTTGCATTTTAACTAGAATCTTCACAATATGCAGTCATGAATATTACAGAAAAACCTGCCAGCATGTGGCTCACAGCTCACAATATGCAGTCAAGAATATTACAGAAAAACCTACCAGCACTTTGGGAGGCTGAGGCAGGTGAATCACCTGAGGTCAGGAGTTCGAGACCAGCCTGGCCACCACGGTGAAATCCCATCTCTACTAAAAATCCCATCTCTACTAAAAATACAAAATTAGCTGGGCGTGGTGGTGCACACCTATATTCCCAGTTATTTGGGAGGCTGAGGCAGGAGAATTGCTTGGAACCTGGGAGAAAGAGGTTGCAGTGAGCAGAGATCACACCATGGCACTCCAGCCTGGGCGACAGAGGAAGATGCCGTCTTGAAACAAAGAAACAAACAAAAAACAACAACACCTGTGACAGGTTGTAAAGAATAAAGTTGTGATAGTAATCTTCAAAAATATCCCCTTCACAGCTGCCTGATTTCTTAGAGTATTGCTGTATATTATCTTCATTTTAATTTAGAGAACATCATCCCACAAGATAAATTTAAAATTTTCTCCCACTCATAAGTGCATTAGATAACCTCAATATCAACACAAAATACAAAACAAAAAAGGAAAATAAGATTTAATCTTCTTAAGGGAAGAGTGTGGTATAAGCATGGTACCTCTCCAGCTGTTTAAGACTAATAGCCAATATGATGGTATTTGAAGGTGGGACATTTGGGAGATAATTAAACCGTGAGACTGAAACCCTCATGAATAGGATTAGTGCCCTTATAAGAAGAGGCACTAGAGGAATTATATCCCTTTCCACAATGTAAGGATACAGCAAGAACACAGCCACCTGCCAACCAGGAAATGTGCCCTCCCTAGACACTGGATCTGCTGGGTTTGCTGGCACTTGATTTGGGACTTCCTAGCCTCTGAAACTATGAAAAATACATTTCTGTAGTTTATGCTACTCAGTATATGGTATTTTTGCTATAATTGCCTGAAGTGCCTCAGGCATTTATCAACACCAGTTAACCTCCACTATTACAAGAAACATAAACAAACAAACACTAAAAAGAGAGCTCCTGTGAGGCAGAATCCTATTAAAGTCCTCATTTAAAGGCAGCATATTGATGATATAGGTCCAGTTAATTAAGCTAATGTGAAGGGGAAAATACTAACTTCAGAACTTTGTTTTAGCCTGTGCACAAGATAGATCTATCTATTCAGTTTTTCTCTCTGATGTTAGCTCCACGGGAGAATTATATGAAGACATATAATGACTTCCTTCGTTTTCTCCTACACCACTGGCAGAAGTATTTGGAACACTGTCTGTTGTTGACTTACTTGACCATGAATCAGGATTTAACACCTTGGCCTTCATATTTATACAGGAAGCCTAAATAATCCAAAATGTACTGACTTCAAGCTAGATCTTCAGCGCTCCAAATACCAGTGGTCGGAAAACTGCTTGCTTTGCTAACACTATTCAGACAAATATGAGCAATGCCCACAGATCCCAAGTTCTTCCTCTAACTAATCATCCCTTACTCAAGTTACAAAGTGTCCTAGTTTACAAGTTTTAAGAAGTGGATTCCAAGGAACAGGGCTGCTTCCCCTAGGAAGTCATAAGAAATCATTCCTTCATGGTTTTCTTACTTCTAAACTTAACATCTGAAATCTAAACACCTTTGATATTCCATCATCACCCAGACTTTCATCTTTGTTTATTTTATACTTTCTATTTTGTTCAATATTCTTGCCCTCTTTGACTCCCATAATATTTTCCACTGTGTCTTCTGAAAGTCATGGTATGTCCTCAAGCAAAATCATGTTTTAATCCAATCCTAGACTGTGAGGGTATTGTCTTCCCTGAAGTCCTTTAAAATCTAGACTGCTATTCTCCCATGTCCCATTACAACGTATTCTAATCACCCTTTCTAAACTATTGTCCCTTTCCCTTATGTAAAGGAACTCATCTTTTCTTATTTTTTCCATCAGCACATACTATTTTCTAACCTTCTATGTTGAAGAAAATTTCCAAATCCTCTACCATTTTGCTAAAAAAAATTATAATATGGCTCTTCTATAGCACTACTATTATTTATAGAATCATCCAATTTAAACAATAAAATCTTTAAAATCCATGTTATATACCAACTTAACAAAATAACAAACACTCAGGTGTTTCTGTATATTTATCAGAGTAGACATACAGAAACATCTGGGTGTTTATATATATCCATTATGTGTGTATATATACATTATGTATATATATACACACACACATACAAATATAAAACAAGCAATATATAAGACACATTGATTTCTACTCTGATATATATATAATAGAGTTGATATGAAATAATATATGTAGTATGATATATATATATATCAGAGTAAAAATATAGATAGAATGTGTACAGATAGAATGTAGATAGATAGATACTGGATTTTATCTATTCTCGATCAGCAGATAAAGTGCAATGTAACAGCTGAAATATATAGAAAAAGGTATTACAAATGAGGAGAATTTAATAGCAAATAAACTGAGAAGAAATTGTAATTGTGTTCAATAGAATTTTTCTTGAAGACTAGTGTGTAATATAAAAATGGAAATACAGACAAATTGACAAAAAATAAAGTAAGAATTATTATTAATTTATCTTTTTAAAAATGCATAAAAGCCCATCTGAATTGTGTGACAAACTTTTTAGTGAAAAAATCATTTTCTGGTACTTCTAAAAGAAATACGATAGGAAATAAGGATAGTAGTGTGAGTCTTCAAGGGAAGAATGTACTTCATGCCTGTATTTTATATTCCAAAGGAAGTTAGAAAAGGTCTTGCAATGTTTTATACAACCATGTCTCCATTTATAAATATTTAATTTTGATTTGATTTCTACTGCTGGAAGTTCATCTCTTGTTTTCAATAATGGTTCATAAAGAGATATAATAATAGACTTAAGGCTTTAGAATGTTGTAGGGAAGATAGAGGGTGGGTTTTGCCTTAAAACTTCAGTACAACTTTATTTTCATACCAAAAGTAGGCATTCAGTTTCTTAGATAATAATAGTAGTAGCAATAGATATGTACTGTTTATTTTCCCAACTAGACAGCTGGGATAGTTAGAATGGGTAGCTATTACCATTCATTGTTATTACTGTTATTATTTTTTAAAATAACACAAAAGAAATACAAAATGTGACTCGGGTGAGATTTTGAAATGTCTGTAATGAGTTCGAATGAAGATTTCACATGCCCAAAAGAGTAATAACAAAAATTAAAATATGTGAGAATATACAGGAAATAAGAAAGGAAAAGAGTTGGAGAGTATTTTGTTGACAGATGAGGCAACAAGGATGAAAGTGCTATGGGGAAGCAAGAGACATTGGAGAAAACCCTATTTATGATTAAACATAGAAAGAAATATCAAAATCGAAATACAAATTGATTAAACTATTCTGACAAAGTTACAGAGAAAGTATCAATTCCAAAACATAAATACAGTTGGAGATAATTTAAAAACGTTGAAAGATGTAATATTTTTTGAAAGGGTAAGTTGCATTTATCCATACAATAAAAGGGTATATTTTCTTCAAATTTAGTCAAACAAGAAAATTGCAGGTGTTGAATTATTTGGAAAAATGTAAAATAAGTTAAGAATGGACTGAAGGATGCAGGCTTATTTTTTCCTTAAATATTGTTATTTTGTGCATCTGTGTTCTTATGAGAAGTCTGTAAGAAGGACGGGAAATAAACCACCTTTGTTTTTCTATGATTAAGCTTTACTTGAATAGCAGCAGAATCAGTTAAACTGAAATGAGTGAAGGAACAGCATAGCTATTTAACATTCTCTGAATTTTTCATATGTGTTAAATTATTTAGTGTTTAACAAAATGTGCATGTTAACATGGTAAGTTTAGATGGCTTTTTATTGAACTTGATGCACCTACTATGTTATTTTTACAGAGTAAATATTTTATAGCTTTGCTGTAATCTATTTTTCCACAAGGGCATTGATTCATACTATCAAGAATCCAATAAGTCTAGGTTTGTCATAATTTTCTCTTGTTAAATGCAAATGTCAGAAGCGTTGCTTTTACAGAGATACATGCGTTTTATGTATTAGTTAAGTATTAAAATTATTTACATTTTGAAAATATTTCTTTTAAATCAAAAGTAACAAGCTCAGACATTTAAAAGCTTATACTATACAGATAGAGACTTTATATTAGCTTAGGTAAATACACAAAAATTACACTGAAAGTAAACACTATAAAATTAGCACTTTTGAAATACAGCAGAAAATAGCAATTTACATGATGGTAAACAGACTCTTGAGAACCCATTATGTGATAATCTAGATATGTTTTAGTGAAGTTACTTTCAAGTAAATTTTTGTATAAGGATTTTTTAATTTATTGCCTTCATTTCATATGAAATCAAAATTATGATCTTATAAACATAATTTTCCTGTGTTTGGGTAATTAAGTTAATTTAAGCATTAATCAGAAGAGAAAGCCATCAAAAAGCTATTTCTACTAGATATTGCAATTATAGAATATTAAAGACACATCTTTAAATATTATCTAGTTTAACTCCCTCACTGCAGAGAGAGAAACAGGGAAAGGTAATGACCAGCTCCCCATTAATGTAAAAACTAAAATATACTATTTCTAAAAAGTAATTTAATTTTATAGATCATTCTTAGATATCTTACTTATTTTCATTAATTAGAAGACTGGTGAGTATACCAGGCACTGCTCTGGTCTCTGGTTGTACAGCAGTTAACAAGACAAAAAGCATTACTAACTGATATGGTTTGGCTGTGTCCCTGCCAGCATCTCATCTTGAATTGTAGTTCCCATAATCCCCACGTATCGTGGGAGGGACCAGGTGGAGGTAATGGAATCATGGGTCCATTTCCCCCATGCAGTTCTCGTGCTAGTGAGTTAGGCCTCACAAGACTTGATGGTTTTATAAGAGGCTTCCCTCTTCACTGGGCACTCATTCTCACCCCTGCTGCCTTATGAGGATGTGCCTTTTGCCCTGACTGTTAAGTTTCCCGAGGCCTCCCCAGTCATGTGGAACTGTGACTCAATTAAACCTCTTTTCTTTATAAATTACCCAGTGTTGGGTATTTCTTCATAGCAGCATGATAATGGACTAATACGGGAAGTCATTGCATTTATCTTCTAGTTGGGGAAATAAACAAAAGCAAATATAAATATGTCAATAGATGGAATGTGAGATGGTAAGAAGTTCTACAGGAAAAACATAAACTGAGGGAAGGCCAAAAAGCAAAACAAGGTATTGCTTTAGATTAGAGTAGAGTAGGCCTTTTTGAAGTGGTGACATTAAATAATGATCTGAAAGAGACAAAGAAGCCAGTCATGTAGAGTATCAAGTGGAAAATACTTTCAAGAAGAGAAAATTGTATGTACAACGACCTTAAGACAAGAGTGTTATTAGTGTGCATAAAGAATCACATTGCATGGTAGCTGCATTCTTGGACCTGAAAGAACTGGGAGGAATGTAGTAGGAGATGAGGTAGAAGTAACACCTGGACCATTTAACATGCCGTGTCTTTATTTTGGGTAAGATGAAAGTCTTTACCTTTTTTTTTTTTTTAAACACAGAGGAAGTGACTGAACTTTTCAAAAGGGTAAATCTAGCTACTGTTTTGAGAGTCATTGTAGAAGGATAATAGCAGAAACAGGGACCGGAAGCTACTATGGGTGTCATCTAAACCACTGGACATCCACATCTGAAATTCCAAGAGGAGATCTTCAGAAAAATGATGCATAGGACTAATAGGGATCAAAGGATATTTACAACCATGAGATCAATAAAAATCTCAGGACAGTAGAAAGTATAGACAATGAAACAAAGAAGATTGAGAATTAAGCCTGAGGCATACCAAATTTAGAGACCGGGGGATATCTGTAGAAGGATTAAAAAAAAAAAAAAAAAAAAAAAGGCTGACAGTAAAGGAGCATTCAAAGAAACGAGAGAAAGTATGGTATTGAAAGCCAAGTGGAAAAAAAGACATGAGTAATTGTGTGTGCCAAATGCTCTAGATAATTCAATTAGGAGTCCTGAATATTGATTATTAGAGTTAACAACAAAGAGATTTCTGTTGGCCTTTACTAGAGGTGTTTTGGTGTAACAGTAGAAATAAAGTGTGTCTGCACTGAGTTCAGGAAACAATTAGAGGATTGAAATTGGAGACAGAGAGTACAGATTACTGTACTGAAGAGCACTGATAGAAAGAAGGCAAAAAAATGACAGTAGCAATAAAGGTATTTAAAATAAAGAGAGTTTATCTCTCCTTTTTCAATGTGGGACAAATTGGGACATGTTTATGTGCTTTGGCATAATATACAGTAAAAGAAGAAAGTTAATGATCTTGAAGGAAATTAGACAAACAGCAGAGCAATGGCTTTGAGTAGGAGATAAGTGGTAAGAGCACAGTGATTATTTTGTCATCCTGGTAGTCTCTGAAGTGGGTAGAATTATCTCATCATAACAGGGTGTCCTGGCTGCTAAAGATGAGGCTTACACATTATGTCATTGACTCAACTCCTTCCACCATTGCTTTAATCCTTATCTGTTTAAATTCATTGCTATAAAAAGTGACATTAAGTTTATTATTGTTATCGTTATTATTATTTTCATTTTAGTTGGAGACTAGACAGGATTGAGAATGCACAGACAATGGAGGTGGTGGCAAAGAATTTACAGCCCACCAGGATTGTTTCCTTGTGATCTGAAGGAGGGGTCAGAACATAAGGAACTAAAGGAGCAGTGAAATCTAAAACAGAATTGGGCCTAATAAGGAATTGAGATAAAGAGATTAGGAGAGGGTCCTTCTCCCTACTTTTCCACAAACACAAACCCTGCCTTACAACTGCGGAATCAATAACATTGGAGAGAAAATCAATCACCAAAGTTTTACCAAAATCATTCATGATTTAATAAAAGCCTCTCACAGACATGAAAATTTCTACAAGATTTTTAGAGAGCTAATATTAAAAAAGAAAAAAAGAGCACAATGGTGGTTGTGGGGGAAGGCAGGAATCTGACAGTCCCTATATAGTGGTACATTTGTAACCACAACCTAAATGCCCTTTGACTTGCATTACATATAGTACTGCAAAGTCCAAAAGAAAGGGATATAAAGTTAATCAGCAGAAAGGTCCTGACCATTGTCCTAGCTTCCCAATCCCTAGTACTTTTGCTAGCACAAAAGATATTCATATCACCTAAGATATTTTATTTTATTGTATGGTTTTGCTTGTCTTTCTTGTAATATTTGGCAGCCTTAAGTATCTCCTGCATATATCTAGCACCACCGTTTCTTCCAAGTTTGATGATATATTAAGCCATGCTCATGATTCTAGAACATCTCATTCTTTATTTGATGATTTTCTCTTTTATTCACTAAATATCTAGTGATCAGTCATCATGGGTGATATCCTTACTTAGGCATAAGAGATAAAATGGTGATGAAAGTCAGAGTATTAAAAAAAGTCACAATTCTTCAAAACAGAGAGATCAAATTGGCAAAGACTGCAGGAGGGGACATAGCACATTCAGGAAATTAAAAGCCAGGGTACCTGTAATGTTGAGAGGAACAGAAAGCATAGGGAAAAAGGTTAGAGTCTAGAAAATTAATAGAAATACAGGGGGTTAAAACCTACCTAATCATGGTGTATTTCATTTTGATATGCTGTTGAATTTGGTTTGCTAATATTTGGGGGAAGACTTTTGCATCAATGTATATCAGGGATATAGGTTTGTAGTTTTAGTTTTTTTGTTGTATTTTTGTCTAGCTTTGGTATCAGGGTGAGACTGGGTTTTATTCCAGGAATGCAAGGATGGAGAAACATATGAAAATCAACAACTGTGATTCGTCACAGAGAATTAAGGACAAAAACCATATGATCATCTCCATAGATGCAGAAAAAGCATTTGATAAAATTCAGCATATTTTCCTGATAAAAACCTGCCGCACTGAAGAACTATACCTCAAAATAATAAAGGTCATAGATGACAAACTGTTAGCCAACATCGTACTGAACATGGAAAAGTTGAAAGCATTTCCCATGAATACTGGAACAAGACAAGAATGCCCACTTTTACCACTCCTATTCAACATAGTAGCAGAATTTCCAGCCAGATAAATCAGGCAAAAGAAAGAAATAAAAGTCATCCAAATTGGAAAATAGGATGTCGTATTATCTCTGCTTGCTGATGATACGATGTTGTACCTAAAAATCCAGAAAGACTCCTCCAAAAAATTATTAGGTTTGATAAATTAATTCAGTAAAGTTTCAGGATACGAAATTAATGTACAAAAATCGGTAGCATTTCTTTACACCCCTAAAGATCAAGCTAGGACCAAATCAAAAGGTAATTTTATTTACAATAGTTACAAGAAAGTAAAATACCTAGGAATTTTACCAAGGAAGTAAAAATATCTGCTCAAGGGAAACTACAAAATACCGATGAAGGAAACTATAGGTAACACAAACAAATGGACAAACAAACTATAGGTAACACAAACAAACACTTCCCATTTTCATGGTTCAGAACAAATAATATTATTAATATGACCACACTGCCTAAAGCATTTTACAGTTTCAATGCAATCCCTATCAAAATACCAGTATCTTTTTTCAAAGAATTAGAAAAACAGTCCTACAATTCATATGGAGTCACAAAAGAGCCTGACTAACCAAAGCTATCCTAAACAAAACAAGCAAAACTGGAGGCATAACATTATCTGACTTCAAGGTATACTATACGACTACAGTAAAGAAAACAGGATGGTACTAGTACATAAACAGACACATAGACCAATGGAAAAGAATAGATAACCCAGAAGTAAAGGCACATACATACAGCCAACTAATCTTTGACAAAGTCAATAAAAACATACACTTGGGAAAGGACATTCCTTTAAATAAATGGTGTTGTGAATATTGCCATGTGCAAAATAATAAAACTGGACCCCATCTCTCATTATAGACAAAAATCAATGTAAAATGGATCTGAAAATTAAATGTAAGACCTGAAACTATAAAAATCATAGACAAAAACCTAGGGAACACACTTATGGACACAGAGAGATATAGGCAAAAAATACATGAAAATACCTCAAAAACCAAAGCAAAAAACTAGAAATAGATAAATGAGATTTAACGAAATAAAAAGCTTTTAATCTATGGAGTTAAGAGATAACTTGAAGAATGGCAGAAAAATATTTGCAAACTATGCATTTGACAAAGGACCCATAATATGGGACCTACTATTGATCCAAAGAACACTTTTAGTTCATTGAAATTCACATATATTTGTTTCATTCCATTATTTTTCAAAACTTGTATATTTCTTTAAGAATTTGCTCAATTTCTCACATATTAGGAAGTAATTGTGTGTTGGTGCAATTACTTTTGCACCAACCTGATAGTAATATAATTGAAAACTATTGTTAGTATGTATGTGAAATTCAGTGCAAAATTGTAACTGTACATTAATTAATTTCTCCATTTTGTGCAATCACTACTTCTAAAATAACCTCTCGTTATTTGGAGAATGAATACTTTCTGTGATCCAGCTAAGTTGTCCAAAAGGGAGTGACAGTCTCTTTATACAAGTCTTATCATCACCACCCTCACTTTCCTGGTCAAAGTGAGATTGATTCATTGATGAAACACAACTTTTCCTAATCAGACCAGTGGAATAATTTCTTAGAGTTTCTCAAACTAGAACCAGAAGAGTCTTTTACACAATATACATTTACACAACTCTGTAAAAATATCACATACAGATTTCCAGGGATTCTATTTTATTGCTGAGATAATTTGCTGATAAAATTAAGCCAACATATGTGAGGGTTTCTGAAGTCCTTGCATTAATGACAGTTGATTTTTCATACGCCTCTGAGATTCTTGCGCTATTCCAACATTTTCTAATACAATTTCTTCTAGTTGTATTCAGTTTTGCAGTAAGATAATTTTATTAATGAAACCCTAATACTATCTATTCAGAAATTAATATTTCATAGAATAAGATGTATTAAATTATTGGTTGTATATTATATTGAGAACAAAATTATTTTGGTTAGCTTTAGAATATGTGAATGTTGTCTTTGCTATTCATTCTAATACGGAGTATTTTTTAATGTTGATGCAATTCAAAAGTTGCCTATTTCCCATTTTTATTGCAAAATAAAATTGTTACTTTTTTTTGCATAATCTATGATTAAACAAAAAAAATCTATGATTATGATTTGCATAATCTATGATTAAAATCTATGATTTTTGCATGATCTATGATTAAGGTAAAATGAATGAAGGAATGAATGAAGAATGAATGAATTCTTAGTTCTCCCCCTCCAGAAGTAATGATGAGGAGGAAGAAGGGGAGTAGGAGAAAGAGGAGGAAGAGAAGGAGAGGAGAAAGATTATGGAATTTTTATAATTTGGGTGATACATATTAATCATGAATATATTAAAATGTATGTTTTAATTTTGGAAAATATTTTATATAAAGTCATGTATATTAATTGTTACTTAACCTTATATTGCAAGCTTCAAGAACTCAAAAATAAGGATTCATATAAATAAATCACATTTTTCTATCTAAAACATTTAAATTCAAAAGAAACTTCAAAATATTTATCCTTGATAACCTCTTTGGAAAATTCAGACTAATAACCCTAACAGCCTCTTTGAAAGGTATATATACAGTCTTTATATTTGCAAGTCATAATTTCTCACTGGTTTTCTTGATTAACTTTTTGATATCTTTCTTAGGTTAAGTTCAACATAAGATTCACGTAATTACTATCACTTATCAAGCATTATACACACAGACACGCACGTAAAATATAAAATCCAGCTATTTATCTAGTTGCTTTCATAAAGCTAATGTTTTAACTCCTACCATGGTTAGCTTTCTAATACTTTAACTATTTTTATACATTACTTAGGATGAAAAAAACAATGCTTTAATATATAGTTTGCCTTATAATATTTAAGTGATTATAGATTATTCAATTGTACTATGAAACCAGATTTTAAAATTTATTCACAATATGATAGTATGTTATGTGTATTCTAACAAGATCAATACAATTCTGAGTAGGTTAAATACAATGATGTATTATCAAAAAAAGTAAAGTTTTATCATGAAAGACATATTTTATTCTTTCACTCCAATTCTTATTTCTATTTAATTTTGTTTTACTTCTATTTTCCCATTTTAAATTTTTTTTATGAAAATTGAAGTAATAAGTCCATCATTTTCTCAATACTTCCAAGTCAATGGTTAACTAATGTGTATATTGTTTTGTCTAAATAATCTTTCCATTAATAATGTAGTTATGTATTTGACTCAGTATCCAAATAATTGAACAATAATCCACTTCATTAGTTTTGGTTATGAAAACAAAATCAGGATTACTTTCTTATTTTCTTTTCCTCAATTATGTGCATCACTGATCCCTTTCTGTTTACAATATTGTCCTACTATATTGCACTACTTATTTTTCAGGAGACTCAAAGTAGCCTATGTAAAATTATTAGACTCTAACACAAACTAGACTAAGTCAAGACTTTCAACCACTAAATGACATTTTATCATGGCTAAGGAATTATAAACAGGTGACACTAATCTTTAAGAATAAGAAAAGCTAGGAACAGAACAAGACCCCATCTCAAAAAGAACAAGAAAAGCCAAGGGAAGATTTTCTTATTGTTAAAGGAAGAACTATATAAATCTGCTTCGATGTCTGCCTTCTAATTATTAGCTAATCTACTTCCAATAAAAGTTATGTTATGCTATAACTTAGTGCATGTTCATTTAATATTTTATTCACCTCATTTAGGTAGCCTCCTAATATCCACTTTGTCTCTCTAGTGTTCTTTTATCATTTTATTCACATCTAAATCATCCTGAATTTTGTTAACAGATTAGTCAAAAATTAATAAATAAAATAAGCGAACAAAAATTTTGATCACCTCTCTTTTCTATTTAAGCAAAATCACTACTATCAGCATCAACCAGCCAACCAGTCAACCAGCCAACCAGCCAACCAACCAACAATAAACACAAAAAGAAAGTCTCAGTTCCTAGGCTGGTTTTCTTTCTTTTTCTTTTTTACTTTTTCTTTTTTTTTTACTTTTATATTCCTTTAATTAATTGAATAAAAATGTCAGGTGCCAAAGATGCAGAATTAAGACCCTGCCCTGGCTCTTAACAGCTCACATAATCTATTTGGGAGAAACAACTGGCAGACAATTAAAAATCAGCATTTATGCCAGAGGTTGCAATTTTTTGTGTGAAAAATCAGACCTTGGCGATGACCTTGAGCAACAGGATATAAATAACTCCCACGAGCTTAGCGTTCCAAGAATGGAACACTAGGCATAAATAGGTTAAGCACTACTCCTGGTTGCACCTCCCACAGTATTTATTTTATTTTATTTTTAGTATTATACTTTAAGTTCTAGGGTATATGTGCACAGCGTGCAGGTTTGTTACATATGTACACATGTGCCATGTTGGTGTGCTGCACCCATTAACTCGTCTTTTACATTAGGTATATCCCCTAAAGCTATATCTCTCCCCTCCCCCCACCCCACGACAGGCCCTAGTGTGTGATGTTCCCCACCTTGTGTCCAAGTGTTCTCATTGTTCAGTTCCCACCTGTGAGTGATAACAAGCGGTGTTTGGTTTTCTGTTCTTGTGATAGTTTGCTGAGAATGATGGTTTCCAGCTGCATCCATGTCCCTACAAAGGACATGAACTCGTCATTTTTCATGGCTGCATAGTATTCCATAGTGTATATGGGTCACATTTTCTGAATCCAGTCTATCATTGATGGACAGTTGGGTTGGTTCCAAGTCTTTGCTATGGTGAATAGTGCCACAATAAACATACATATGCATGTGTCTTTATAGCAACATGATTTACAATCCTTCGGGTTTATACCCAGTAATGGGATGACTGGGTCAAACGGTATTTCTAGTTCTAGATCCTTGAGGAATCGCCACACTGTCTTCCACAATGGTTGAAGTAGTTTACAGTCCCACCAACAATGTAAAAGTGTTCCTATTTCTCCACATCCTCTCCAGCACCTGTTGTTTCCTGACTTTTTAATGATTGCCATTCTAACTGGTGTGAGATGATTTCTCACTGTGGTTTTGATTTGCATTTCCCTGATGACCAGTGATGATAAGCATCTTTTTATGTGTCTCTTGGCTGCATAAATGTCTTCTTTTAAGAAGTGTCTGTTCATATACTTCACCCACTTATTGAAGGGGTTGTTTGATTTTTTATTGTAAATTTGTTTAAGTTCTTTGTAGATTCTGGATATTAGCCCTTTGTCAGATGGGTAGATTGCAAAAATTTTCCCCAGTTCTGAGGTTGCCTGTTCACTCTGATGGTAGTTTCTTTTGCTGTGCAGAAGCTCTTTAGTTTATTTAATTCGATCCCATTTGTCAATTGTGGCTTTTGTTGCCATTGCTTTTGGTGTTTTAAACATGAAGTCCTTGCCGATGCCTATGTCCTGAATGGTATTGACTTGATTTTATTCTAGGGTTTTTATGGTGTTAGGCCTAACATTTAAGTCTTTAATCCATCTGGAATTAATTTTTGCACAAAGTGTAAGGAAAGGATCCAGTTTCAGCTTTCTACATATGGCTAGCCAGTTTTCCCAACAACATTTATTAAATAGGGATACCTTTCCCCATTTCTTGTTTTTATCAGGTTTGTCAAAGATCAGATGGTTGTAGATGTGTGGTATTATTTCTGAGGGCTCTGTTCTGTTCTACTGGTCTATATCTCTGTTTTGGTAACAGTGCCATGCTGTTTTGGTTACTGTAGCCTTGTAGTATAGCTTGAAGTCAGGTAGCATGATGCCTCCAGCTTTACTCTTTTGGCTTAGGATTGTCTTGGCAATGAGGGTTCTTATTTGGTTTCATATGAATTTTAAAGTAGTTTTTTCCAATTCTGTGAAGAAAGTCATTGGTAGCTTGATGGGGATGGCAATGAATTTATAAATTACCTTGGGCAGTATGGCCATTTTCATGATATTGATTCTTCCTATCCATAAGCGTGGATTGTTCTTCCATTTTTTTGTGTCCTCTTTTATTTTGTTTAGCAGTGATTTGTAATTCTCCTATAAGTTGGATTCCTAGGTATTTTATTCTCTTTGAAGCAATTGTGAATGGGAGTTCACTCATGATTTGGCTCTCTGTCTGTTATTGGTATATAAGAATGCTTGTGATTTTTGGACATTGATTTTGTATCCTGATACTTTGCTGAAGTTGCTTATCAGCTTAAGGATATTTGGGGCTGAAACGGCAGGATTTTCTAAATATACATTCATCTGCAAACAGGGACAATTTGACTTCTTCTTTTCCTAATTGAATACGCTTTATTTCTTTCTCCTACCTGATTGCCGTGGTCAGAACTTCCAATACTATGTTGAATAGGAGTGGTGAGAGAGAGCCTCCCTGTCTTGTGCCAGTTTTCAAAGGGAATGCTTCCAGTTTTTGCCCATTCAGTATGATATTGGCTGTGGGTTTGTCATAAACAGCTCTTATTATTTTGAGATACATCCCATCAATACCTAATTTATTGAGAGTTTTTAGCATGAAGGGCTGTTGAATTTTGTCTAAAGCCTTTTCTGCATCTATTGAGATAATCATGTGGTTTTTATCTTTGGTTCTGTTTATATGCTGGATTACATTTATTGATTTGCATGTGTTGAACCAGCCTTGCATCCCAGGGATGAAGCCCACGTGATCATGGTGGATAAGTTTTTTGATGTGCTGCTGGATTCGGTTTGCAAGTATTTTATTGAGGATTTTTGCATCGATATTCATCAGGGATATTGGTCTAAAATTCTCTTTCTTTGTTTTGTCTCTGCCAGGCTTTGGTATCAGGATGATGCTGGCCTCATAAAATGAGTTAGGGAGGATGCCCTCTTTTTCTATTGATTGGAATAGTTTCAGAAGGAATGGTAACAGCTCCTCCTTGTACCTCTGGTAGAATTCAGCTGTGAATCTGTTTGGTCCTGGACTTTTTTTTGTTGGTAGGCTATTAATTATTGCCTCAATTTCAGAGTCTGTTATTGGTCTATTCAGGGATTCAACCTCTTCCTGGTTTAGTCTTGGAAGGTGTCTGTGTCCAGGAATTTATCCATTTCTTCTAGATTTTCTAGTATATTTGCATAGAGGTGTTTATAGTATTCTCTGATGGTAGTTTGTATTTCTGTGGGATCGGTGGTGATATCCCCCTATTGCATCTATTTGATTCTTCTCTCTTTTCTTGCTAGCGGTCTATCAATTTTGTTGATCTTTTCAAAAAAACAGCTCCTGGATTCATTGATATTTTGAAGGTTTTTTTGTGTCTCTATTTCCTTCAGTTCTGCTCTGATCTTAGTTATTTCTTGCCTTCTGCTAGCTTTTGTATGTGTTTGCTCTTGCTTCTCTAGTTCTTTTAATTGTGATGTTAGCGTGTCAATTTTAGATCTTTCCTGCTTTCTCTTGTGGGCATTTAGTACTATAAATTTCCCTTTACACACTGCTTCTCTAGGTTTGGTTTTCAAGCGCTTACATATTCTCTCCATAAGTAACTTTTCAGCCAGCTCTACAACCAATCCCTATCAAAAATACTTACAAACCTAACCAGTTTTGTCGTTTTTCTTAAAGCAAAATATCTTCTGAAAAGTCATTGTCCACACTGATATTTTATGTTCATTCAAGAACCAGCTTAAATATCAACTTTTCGGTACGCCATTCTTGATGTGCTTTTGATCACTTTATTCTACTTTCTAAATATTTAGATTTCATACCACCTAATCTGTTACTTCTGACTCACCAGTCAGTAATGAATATACATGTCATCTTTCTTAGTTCAGAGATATTTGCAGTCACAGGTTATATGGTATAATTTTGTACTTGTAGAATGCTTGTCATGTACATTTCATGTGCTGTTATGTAGTCTTATTGAATACCAGTTACTGCATATTTTAAAAGTTTAGGCTAGGCTTTGGGATACAAAAGTTGAATAGAATTCTCCCTTGAAGACATGTTAGATGCAATTCTCCCTTGAAGATGTGTTAGATGCAAACAGAAACAAGGCAATCATAACACAATTTCAAAATAATACACTTAGATACTGGTGATATGTATACTTATTGAAATGGACGACCTGAAGAGAAATTTGTCAAATTGTATCAGAAAACCTTGACAATATATGTGATGTGATTCAGCAATCTTACTTCTTACATTCTGGGGAGAATAAAAATCAATTACAAATGAAATGTTCTAAGCATAGTTTACATTGGAGGATCCTTTCATGTATTATAATAAGCTGAGATAACTGTAGGGTTTACCTGATTTGTTTCCTGTCTTTGAGCATTATTATTTTTTGCTGGTTAAAATATAATAGCTTGAATTATCTTTGTATAAGATATTTTATCTTTATTTTATAGTTGTTGCAAATAGTGAGGAAATTCTGACCACTGTTTGTATATCTTAGCCAGAAATAGGAATTTGTTATTTTCACTTTTATGTAATGGCTCATTTCATTCTTGTTGGCCAAAACAAAAACAAAAACCTCTCTTTATCTTTGACTTCCCGCAGTTTTACTATAATGTGCCTCAGTGTGTTTTTTATATAATTATCTTGCTTGAGATTCTCTGAACTTCTTGGACATGAAATTTATTATTTTTCATTAAGCTGGGAAAATTGTTAGCCAATACATTTTGTGTATATTTTCTTGTCTTCTCTATATTCTGCTTCTAAAATTAAAATTGCATGTATATTAGGTATTCTATATTTTCCTTTCGGAATCTTTGATCTGTTTTGATTCTGTTTGCTTGCTTGCTTCTTTAGGTGATTCAGTTTGAGTAATTTTGATGGAACTATCCTCAACTTTGCTCACTCATCCCCCTAGTGAGTCCATTTGTCCAGTTTGCTGATACCTCCACTCACTATAGAAATTCTTCACTTTTGATATCATATTTTCAACTTTTAGTATTTTGTTTTTTATAGTTTATTTTATTCTAATGAAATTTCTCACTTCTCCATTCTTACTGTTTACGTTTTTCACTATATTTTAACACATTAATTATACTTAAGGTTATCAACCATGTTTGATAGTTTCAATGTCTAGACATATCTATTCCTATATATGTTGACTATTTTATTTCTTCATAAAGAGTAGATAATCCTTGCTTATTTTGTGTGTTTCATATATGTTTATGATATGCCAGATATTGTGTGCAAAATAACTATAGAAACACAGTTAATATGTATTCTTACAAATGGATTTGCCTCTTTCTTCAGCTACTTGGTAAGCTTTAATCAATCTAGATTATAATTAATATTCATTTAAGTATTATTGTTGCCATAATTACCTTCAGTGTATAATAAGCTTCACATTCTTTCAGTGGTTGACAGCTTCTAAATTACTTTAAATATGAGGCCAAAAGTGCCAGATGATTTTTCTCATTATTCTTGCTTCACATTCAGTTTTCAGCTAGAGCTGCACACTGGCTTCACAGACTTAATCTCTCTCCAAGTATTTGCCTCTCCTCATGCCAAGCAGCATCAGGTTAGTGGTGCTCTTTCTCCAGCATCAGTCAGATTTTGCTTCCTTTCCAAGAAGGATCATAGGGCTGGCAGATATCATTATTCTAAGTTGCAGCTGATCACTACCTTGAACTATGTAGGGCCTGGAGCACAAATGGTTCTACTTAGTACTTTTACTTTTCATCTCAGAATTCAGTAGCCTATACATACCTATTCCAACAAGTGGGATTTCTCGGACCTCCTTCCCCGCTCTCAACCTTTCTCATGGACACTAACTGGAGACCCACTGAAGAGGGCTAGTGAGTGGTTGTGAACTCTTGTCCCTAGGACTTCCACCAGTTCAAAACTCTAATGCTAGCTTATGCTCAGTCTTCAAGAATTCATTGAAATCTCAGATGTGTTATTTACTTTTATGACTGCCACATCCTTCTTCTACAATTTTCCAGTGTGTAAAAAAAAAGTTCACGTGCCCTCTGTGTCCTCAGTGGCTTATAAGCCTTTGGAATTCACTTCACTTGTTGCTTTGCCATATCAGTGGGTTCAAAGCATGTGATTTTGTAGATTTTCCAGATTTCTGTCATTGTTAGGTTGGGTGTGACCTAAGCTTTCCTCATTCTAAGCTGACACAGAACTAGTACAAATACAGTAAATATTGGCAGGAGTTTGGCCATTGTAACATTTACATGACTGAGTGCTAAATATTGTTGTCTCTCCTTAAAGAGTGCAGGACTTCTTTCAGGCCCATTGGCAATTTTGACACTTGCATTTTATCTGGATTCTTTTGAGGCACACTGTATGGTATGCTAGTGAGTTAAAAAGTAGGTTTCATTCTAGGAATAATTAAAGTTTACTAAGCCTTCGTCTTTATTGTGTATCCAGTAAATTCACCCAGTGTCCACTAAATGTCCAGTAGATGTTGTTCACTTAGGATTCTCCACCCCAACTAGTCAGCACACTGGAATGTCTTCCAGCCTAACGTGAGCTCTGGAAATTGATCAGATTATATCCCCCAAGTCATTCTTTGTCTGTTTTAGTGGGGTTACAGCCTACTCACTTGTTATTCACTGGGCAACAGATCCAAGGGGAAACACATCCAGTTTTTGGAGATGCTCTTTTCTGTGTACCTTCCTTCTGTCTGGTCTTCTACTGGGCACGCATACCATAGGTGCATCCGCCTTCTCAAACTCTGATTTTTTCCTCAACCATTGAAGCTACTAGTCTGTATCATTATCTAAAAACTACCTCCAGGCAGAGAGCCAAGACCATTGTAGGAGTCATCAGTTTTCATTAAAAAAATTATATTTCTAATGAATTCTTGTGTCAATGAAAAGAGTCAAACTCTTTTTGAAGAGATTTATTTTGAGCCAAATATGAGTGACCATGGCCCATGACACAGCCCTCAGGAGATCCTGAGAACGTGTGCCCACAGTGGTCAGGGTGCAGCTTGGTTTTCTATATTTTAAGGAGGCATGAGACATTAATCAAATACATTGACAAAATACACTGGTTTGGTTCAGAAAGTGGGACAACTCAAAGCTGGGGATGTGTGGCTTCCAGGCTATCAGTAAATTTAGACATTTTCTGATTGACAATTGGTTGAGTTTTTCTAAAGACCTGGAATCAACAGAAAGGAAACGCTCAGGTTAAGATAAAAGATTGGGAAGACCACAGTTCTTCTGAAGTTTCACCGTGGCTGCCCTTAGAGACAATAGAAGACAAAATGTTTCCTACTCAGACTTTTAAAAAGATCCTAGACTCTTACTTAATCTCTTCAGGATTGGGAGGGCATGGAAGACAAAGACCTCGCTATCTTAACAGAGATTTTTTACAGATGCACGTTTTCCCCCACAAAGGACAGCTTTGCAGGGATATTTCAAGATATGGCAAAGAAACATGTTTTGGGGTAAAATATTTTGATTTTCTTCCTTGTCTCATAATGCTATGTCCCAGTCAGGTTGGAAAGTAAGTCACAATACATAGATTTAAATAAAACTCATCTGATGAGAATTTATGGTTTGTAGGGCATGACTCCCCAGACCCTTTAAATAGAAATTTGTTCAAGATTAAAAAAAAAAAAAAACACACACACACACAAAAACAAAATCAGAGCTTAGTCCTCAATAATCATATGCTGAAATTGTTTCTTTTTAATTTTTTAAAATACAATGTACTGTATTAGTCAGGGTTCTCTAGAGGTATAGAACTAATGGAATTTATTCTAAACTAAAGGGGAGTTTATTAAGTATAATTACTCATACAATCACAAGGTCCCACAATAGGCTGTCTGCAGGCTAAGGAGTAGGTAGAGCTGGTCTGAGTTCCCAAACTGAAAAACTTGGAGTCTGATGTTCAAGGGCAGGAAGCATCTAGCACAGGAGAAAGATGTCAGCTGGGAGGCTAGGCCAGTCTCTCTTTTCACATTATTTTGTCTGCTTATATCCTAGACACGTTGGCAGCTGATTAGATGGTGCCCACCGAGATTAAAGTTGGGTCTGTCTTTCCCAGCCCACTGATTCAAATATTAATCTCCTTTGGCAACCCCCTTACAGATACATCCAGGATCAGTAATTTGTATCCTTCAACCCAATCAAGTTGACACTATTAAGCATCATATGCACTTTACCTGATTTTTAGTTGCTCATGGAGGAAGGTAAAGGTGGTGGCCAGGAATTTCATCATAGCCACAAGTAAAAGGCTTTTAAGTGTTATTATACACTGGAATTTCCTCCTCTCTCCTGCAATTTTCTCCAGAGAATTTACACATATTATGAATGCTTTTGTTTGACCTTGCAGGTTTGCATAAATTTAAAAATTTGTCTCTTATATTCTAGTGATGTGATTATTAATCACACTTTGCTGTAATAAGAATCTTTTAAAATTTTGATAGAGTACACAATAAATTGTCAAATGAATGCCACACTATGTAATCTTTTATTTCCAGAACATTCTATGATTTCTGTTTAACCTTTCATTTAATAAATGATGCTATTTTATTTTTATAGCTTATAAAACTGTTATCTATATTTTTTAAATTTTTTCTGTAGAATATGCAAACATTCTTTTGGTATTGGTCTTTGAGAATTAGCCTATATAGATGTACATAATTTCTCTACTACATAAAGCTTGTATAACCAACATTTTTGCATGAAAATGCAATGGCAGGAAGCCACTCATCATTTAGCAAGTGAAGTCTGGCTTATGCAGGTAGTGCACTTACCTTATTAAAATGGTCCTTTAAGGCATTACTTAATCAAAAAAATTGAACATATGGAGAAACGAAACTCTACACTTTAATTTAATTGTTACAGAAAATACTATATTAACTGCTGATCCTTTGAGAAATTCAGAACAAGAGAAAATATTGCCTCTCCATAAAAGCACTGGCAACTTCCTATTGAGTTTGGAAAGGCAGTATATATACCATCCAACAAGCACTAATTTATCAGATCATTAAGTAAAAAGCTATAGGTGTTTGCATTTCAATTTGAAATAAGACTTGATATAATAAATCAAAAGAAAAAAGCAAATAATTGCTATCTCTTTAAAACATTTCTATATTGTGAAATACAGTTATTGAAGTAAACTAAAGAATGAAATCAATATATTGTTTGGTGAATTAAATTAGTACAGTGTGACACTGTGGATTATATAAAGCCTGAAATGCATTCCTTTGCTATGAAGTCAAATTAAACGTTTCATTAGTGCCAATATGGATACGGCTGTGTTTCATTTTATGCATGTGGATATTTCCCAAACTGCTATTTTATTTATATCCATATACAAGTGACCACAAGAAGGTACAACTGAGTGTTTTACAAGTAATACATCATAAATTCCCAGATGTCATTTAGCCTTTTCTTTTCCAATTTCCTGAGACAAATTTTGCAAAGAATAAAACCCCACACTACTCCAAATACGAATTTCTTCCAAGTAGGTTTTGCTACACAACACAATTTGTCTTTGTTAGAAATGCCATGCGTGGCATAATAATGTATGCTTTTATTACTAATTGTTTCCCAGAACAAATCATAATGTGGAAAGTCAATTATTTAAATTGTGTCTTATTGCCTTTGTAATTTAGAAAGGAACAAAGAAGTGAAGAACTGGAAAATGGCAGTAAAACATCACAATTAGGAAGTATGGCATGATTATCTACAGCCAGATACCAGTAATACTCTTGGATGGCCTACATTTTACCCTCAGGGTATTATTATGAGAGATGCTGGAAAAACTCTTAGATAAATGTAATAAGTAGTCAGCTGGGGTTAACCAAATAGAGGTGGCTGCCTTACTTGTCACTGGCATTATGTAAGTTTGTAGGACACATGGATATAAGGTGAGAATTTGTCCTTTGCCAAAATCATTAGTCCAGTCTATGAGATGCCCCCTCAATTTGCAACCTACTGTGTCCATCAGCAATATGTGGACTACAATATTTTCTATTTAAAAATTTGCCCAAGGATAGCAATCACCTAGTCAAGGAATCCTAAGTGACAAATTTTTTTCAAGTATATGAATTTTATAATTGGAACCTACTCTCAGAGCCTTGCCCTCAAGGAGCATTTTCAAATAAACATCCTCAATAAATTATTAGATATAGCCAGTATATTTAATCTGTACTGAGACAGATTATTATTTTCTTTTTTCACATTTTTTGTAAGCATCACATTTATGGAGAAATTAATTGTGTCAATAATCGAGGGTGTGCTTACTTAATGACCCTAAAATATATTTTGTTAAATTAGCAAACTGTAGCTAATAAATGGTTCACCATCTTTTTGTAAGCATCCATCCTAAAGACATAGAGATAGGAACTTAGAAAATGTTAACTTCAGGAAGATTTCCCAGATCATCAGTAGTAAAATAGAAGTCTGACAGTAAAGATTTGCTTTTAATCATTATCCCATGTTGCCTTTGATATTTTCTCAACGTTAATGTCTTACTGAACTAAATGAGTTGATATAAAGTGGCAACTGACACAGAGTATATGCTCAATTCTGATGATTATATTAGTTGTTTTGCAATCTGATATTTCCCTTATTGGCTTCATGTATATTAAAATGGGTCGTCTGCTGTTTTTTAGGCAAGTATACTGCCAATAAAACACATGAACAAAAGTACAAACTAAGGGGTTGCCATGGCTCTTAATTACCTTAATAATCATCAGAAATCAAGGTATGTTTTAAAACAAAATGTTTATTATCCACCAACACAATTTTAAGATGAAGTATGAAAATAAGAAATAACTAATTCTTGCTCATATGCTAGCTTCCTGGTGACATGGCATGAATTGGACCTTGTAGATCCTTTCCAACTATATTTGTTATCTTCCCTTGAAGTAGTATTTGCATTTGTTGATAATATTTTAATTAGAGAATGGTAATATATCCTGTGTTTGCATGTACTGATAATAATGACTAAGAAAAAAAAAGTTCAATTGCAATGCCATTTTCTAAAACTTTTTGAATTTATGTGTAATTAATTCAAAAAATTCTATTCTGATTGATGAGTCATATGATATTTTATGGCATTGTTGTAAAATTATAGCTTATGGATTGGAGCACATTACTGCAGGGGTTTTACTGCTCTTTCCAGGAAAACTCTTTTGACCTTTTTATCTCTTTGTAAAACGTGTGCACAATTTTATACTTTCATTTTGTCTCACTGTTCATATTTCATTCTCTTTTAAACTGCGTTACTTACATAAATCACTCTCCTTACATTGGGTATTAGTAATTTCATATAAGGCTGGAGCAATTTGATGGGCAATCCAATCTTATTTTTGCAAGGTTAAAAATAGACAGGTATCTTAGGTATCTGTCTGAACTAATTTAAATGATCGCATTTCAAGTGTGAACGAATCAAGAATCTTCCATGTTACTAAGTAACAAAATTCCAAGGCTAATCGTTGTTCAGGAAATACAAATATTAATTTCTGCTCTCTAGTTTCTCTTGGCCCAATGTGCATCTGTTACCCTTGATATCTAGCTATTAAAGTCTCCTAAATCAGCATGCTTTAATAATAAAAAATATAGATACTATACACACAGTAGCCATAACGACATTATGGAAAGGTAAAATAAGCAGTATGTTAACGACAATGATAGAAATAAAAAGGAAACATGATGACTACAGGTATAAACTTTGGAGTCAAAAAGTAATTAACTTGATGCTATACCACTTCTTAATAGCTTGGTGATATTAGACAGTTATAAATACTTTTAAAAATCATTCTTCACCATAAAATGGGTCTAATAGTGGCTACTATGTAGCTTCTACTGAGCAAGTGACACTTTTTACCACCTTCAGAGGAGAAGTCCCACTGAAGGAAAGATAGCAAAGAGCATAACAATGGTTATTGCCAGGAGCAGCAGTCCCAAGATGTCAAGCCACTGTGTGATATGCAAGTAAGTAGACGCATATAGGCACTGGATGGAACAATGATTTACTCCAGTAGAGAAGAGACAGGGAAGACTCAGCTTAAACAGTGAGTATCAGTCCCCTACGGCCTGTGGGTCTCATTCCACAGCCCACACAAGATTATCTGCACACACCCCTCTTGTGCTGCGGGTGAGGGACCCCGTTCCCTCTCCACTGGGAACAGATATAGCAGTGAGGTTGGGCAGGTGCTATTTGATTCACATGCTTCCAAGCAAATTAAAGAAATGCACATCAAGTCCAGAATAGGGAAATATATACTCCCAAAAGGTCATATGTCCAGCCCACAACTCCTTATTTCCACATTAGAAAATGTTACTGGCCCAAGGCAAGCTCTTATGCAACTAAGCAAGGGTCTGCAGGCTGCTCCTGACGGCTCTCCCAGCAGGGTTTTTGTTTGTTTTTCTTTGTTTTTTCAACATTTAATAAACTAATGTATGGGCTATTTTACATATACTAATGGATAGATATGCCATATTCTTGCTTATAAAAATATGTTTTATATGTGCCCATTGTTTGAATTACTTTATAGTTTATGTGAATTTAAAATAAAATGCCAGTAGTATTTTTTTGAAACTTGGAAAAATGTTTCTAAAAATTATATGACTAAAATAAATAGCAAGTATATAATACATTTTCTATAAAAAGAGACAGACTGGTCATAATAAAACATCAGTAATGTCTTAAGAATACTGACAGCAATGGAATGGGCATTTCCATAGGAATAAATTATCTGCATGAATGAAAAAGAGAGCATCAAATAGCATTCAAATAGCATTAAGAGAATAAAAATGTCATTCAATGAATAACTATTCGGCAAATGTAAAAAACTATTTTATGCAAGGTAGCAAATACATTTCAGATTTATAGGTAAGTCAAACACAATATTTCAAACATTATTAAATGGAATTAAGCATATATCGAATTCAGTATTTTCTTCCCATTTTAAGAAAATAACACCTCAAGAGAGAATGAAATAAGGATATGGCCTTTGTAAACTGATTTTGCAAAACAATAATGCAAACCACAGAATCAGTTACAGATAGAGCTGGTTTTCCTAGAGCTCTTTTTTTCGCAGAATATCTTTGTGACCAAAAGCATGAGTTCTGATGTCTGATTGCCTGGTGTTGAATCTGAATTCACCATTTTCTTGTTCTGTGGTCACAGCAAGTGACACCACCTCTCTCTGTCTCGCTTCCCATATCAATTAGATAGGAACATTATAAGAATACCTACCTTGCAGGGATCATGTCTTAAATTTTGTGTTCAAATTAAAATGCATAAAATCCTAACACCATGCCTGGCATATTATAAGTTCTAAATAGATATTTGTTGCATACAAAACAAAAGAAGAATATAAATGTTACGTATATATTTAACAAAATTATCACTTTCATAACAAGTTTTTCTAAAAAATACATGGATTCATATGTCACAATAAATAAGTGACTCAACGGAATAATAAGACAAAAATACTAAATGTTCTTCATCAGAAAAATATACAAACTTCTACATATATAAAATTCAGCAATAAAACAGTAAAAGAATATAGCAAATATCAGTGACGACTTACAGCCACTGAAATGTTCATACATTACTGCTGTAAGACTAAAATTTTGGACAAGAGTTTGAAAATTTTTTATAAAGTTAAATATGCATTTACTGTGTGACCCAACAATTCCATCCTTAAGTATTTTATATTTTGTAACAATTGTTTTACAACAGGCAAAAACTGGAAACAACTCAAATGTCTATCAACAGGGGAATGAATAAATTGTACTATATCCATCCTGTAGATAACCAATAAGCAATGAAAATTAATGAACTGTTGCTACTTTACCAGCATAAATTTCAAGAACGTTATGTAGAATGAAAGAAGCTCTACACATGAAAGAACATACTATATAATTCTATTTATTTGGCATTCTAGGAAATGTGTGATTTATGATGATAGAAAGCTAATTAACAGTTCCCCAGTTTTGAAAATAGTGTAGAATTAGCTGGCAAAAAGGAAATTTTGAGGTGACATAATTATTTTACATGTTAAATGCAGTAGTGTTTACATGTGTTTACTAATTTGTCAAAATTTACGAAATTGCACACTTAAAATAAGTGCACATTCCTTCAAAGATTTTTTTTTTTTTTTAGTTTTTAAAATTAAGCACAGAGATTTATATATATTGAATGTAAAATATAAGCCCAACATTACTGAGGTGAAATATGGGATGAGTACACACACGGCGTTTTTCAATGGAATGCCCACCTGTATTTAAATAATAATTTTGTATATTTTATTTTTAAAGTTGTAAGCCTGAGGAAATAGGAATTTGGGTTACAGAAGAAAAGAGAGGCAGGAAAAAGAGTGGTGAAATAAGACAGAGTGGCAGAAAGTTGCAATCTAAAGAGAAAGGTGACCAAAACCTGTGTGGAGGCACTCACTCTCGATGTGAAACTCTCTAGAACTCACTATGCACCAAAATACATTGTAAAAGTTGTTGGTATTAAGAAAAGCATGGAACAAAATAAGTGATGCACTCCAAATTTGTCTCAGTGGGAAACAAAGGAAAGAACCTCAAAATGATTTGAAACTCATGTGAGATGAGTAAACCAAAACCCTAAAACTGAAGGCAGAGGTCACCCTAAAAACATGGCGGACATCAGGCTTGTGCAGGAATTGAGCCAATACATTTAAATCTCAAAAGTGAGGACCGCTGCAAGAGACATCTTGGAGATTCTCTTCCTTGTTTCTGTCTTCATGAAGGCATAGATAATTATGTAAAAATATCCATGTTGACTTAAGAAAAGATAAAGCACGAAAGAAGGACCTATAATATGTCAACAATAGTTTCCTTATTTTTCACAGTTTAAATAAAAGAGCTTTTTTTGTGGTATATTTATATATGTCAAAAAGTAGGCTTAACTTTATTTAATATATAATATATTATATAATTATGTATTTTAGCTGAAGATTGTATATGCCATGATGAACCAATATTTTAAAAATATACAAAAATATATAGATCAATCTTCAATAAATATCTATTTAAAAAGAAAGACAAGCAATTATGGAGGGACAGAAACACTGAATATATACAGTCTATATCAGAAACTCATTGAAATGAACAAGGTCTTTATATTCTGAGAAAATTCATTTATGAAAGGTTTTGTTCACATCTTATTAAATGTAAATATAGATATATTCATATGTTTGATTTATGTATTCATAGATCAAATTATTCCCAAGATTTTATAAGCCTATATATGCTATCTAAATTAAATTAAATGATATAACATTTTAAGCAAAAAATTACCCATATTTTATTAATATAATTTAGATAATACAAATTACTCAAATTGTATTAATTTTTATTACCCATATTTTTTCATAATTACCCATATTTTTAAAATGCTTAAGTTCCTACAACTACCTTTAATGCTTTTACTCACAATCATTATAATAAAATTTTAATGATTAGAGTTCCTTTTTATTATAATGAGTTTTAATCAAACTGGAAAATGAAGTGAGTGTTTAGCCATAAGAACATTTGATGTGGAAATGTTATCTTCTACAGTTTCTTAGCCTTCACTACTTTTAAAAATGCCTTATCAGTAAACATTCAAATGAAAGCTGGAGATGAATAATATTCATTAAATTAATTAAATTTTATTATGTTTGGAAAGATTTCAAGAGTAATATTTAAAACTAATTAACATAAAAATTCATGTTTTTCCCACCTGATCTATAGTTCTAATATCAGGAAATATTTTGTTGCCATTAGGTATTAATAGGCTAGATTATAAGTATAATAAATAGTATTCTTGAAGAATCTATCCTAAGTAAATGAATTTTCTTGCAGTTGACAGTGACAAAATGATCAATGTTATGCAATGCTTTCTTTTTCTTTTTTGGTAAAATGAAGAATGTCAGAGATTGAGAGGGTCAAGCTCACAGCAAATTTAATATGACTTACTTTATCTCTGTTCTGAACAGGATTTCACAGTGTGAAATATTAAACGTACAGAGCATGAAGACATATTTCTTGTATTTAATAACAAGTTTGTAATTCCTTATTTTATTTTTTAATAATGACAAGCTCATAAAATAGACACAATCTGAGCAAAAGTACTATACATGGTCACAGAAATAAAGTTGTGGATGACTTACTTTGCTTATTTGTATCTTTGAAATTCTTGACATTTTAATTAGAGTGATAAGTTATCCATAATCATCAATATAGGTAGATATTACCCATCCATATACATAATATAATAAAATGTTGCAAAATTTTGGAGATTTTATTTGTAATTCATATGGATAGCTGAGAAAAAATACAATTGCACATGGTGAGAAATTTAGTGGCATTTCATAAAAGTAACTAAAATTGCTACTACTTCTGTAAAAGCAGCTTTGCTAAAACATTTATTTTTAAAAATGAAAGAGCTATAATGACTCAAACTGTCTAATTTAGAATTATTTTCAAAGGAATTTATGTAAAGTCATAATGTGAAGTCATGTTAATAAAAACAGTGACTTTTCTAATACAAAACATCATATATATACTATATACACACTATGGAAGAAACAAATATTTTATTAATTATGAAAGTATTTTGTTATTCATCATAATATAACTCTCCATTAAAAGAATAGACAATTAATGTAAAATGATAATTAAATCCCATTACCTCTGTTATTTTGCCAACTTTCAAATATATGCTTTAGGTGATATAAATAGAAACATATATCATCTGGCCAGGCGCGGAGGCTCACGCCTGTAATCCTAGCACTTCGCGAGGCTGAGGCAGGTGGATCATGAGGTCAGGAGTTCAAGACCAGCCTGGCCAACATAGTGAAACACCATCTTTACTAAAAATTAAAAAAAAAAAAGTAGCCGGGTGTGGTGGCACACGCCTGTAGTTCCAGGTACTCAGGAGGCTGAGGCAAGAGAATCTCTTGAACCTGGGTGGTGGAGGTTGTGTTGAGCCAAGATCACACCACTGCACTCCAGCCTGGGCAACAGAGTGAGACTCGGTCAAAAAAAAAAAAAAAAAAAAAAAAAAAAAAAAAAAAAAAAAAAAAAAAGAATGAAACATATAACATCTATAAGCTGAGTATATAACATCTATAAGCTGAAAATATCTCAAATTTGACAAATAAATAAACAGCACACAAACCTACAAGAAACTCAGAAAACCCGACACAAAATACCCCAAGGAAATACAGACTCAGAAAAATTACAATCAGCTGAAAATTAATGTTTTAACATATCTAAATGAAAAGAACTCATAACCCAGAATGCTACATTCAGCAAAAATATCCTTCATTAAAGAAGTTGAATGAAGGAATAAGGTTTTTAAAAAGTAAGAATTTTATGCTACCAGATCTTTTCTAAATGAATTGCTGAAAGTGAATTGTAAGAGATAAAGAATGTAATTGAGTAATAATAAAAGAGTTAATGTTTCAGGATGGTAAAAAACCCTATGCGTAAACAGAAGAATCTCAAAATACAAAAAGCAAAAATTAAAAGAAGTAAACAAGTCCACAAATATATTTGGAGACTTCAACACTGAGCTTTTAATCAGTGAAACTAGTAGACAAAAAATCAACATTTAAGAATAGAAAAGATTGATAAAAAAAACAACCACTTCAACTTAGCTTATATTTATGAAACACTGCATTCAACAAGAGTACAATACAGATTCTCTTCAAATACATATTCTCCAAGATAGACAACATTCTATGTAATGGAATAAACTATTATAAACTTAAAACAATTGAAATCAAAAATCTTCTCTGATCGTAATCAAATTAAACTGGAAATCAATGTCATATGGTAACAGGAATATCATATATCTAAACATTAATCAACACTACTAAATAATGCACAGATTAATAAGGAAGTTCCAATGTATATTATTAAAAATTTTGATTTGATAAAAATGAAAATACAATACATAAAGTTTTATGGGATATAGCCAAAGCAGTATAGATTTGGATATATACAGCAATCTAAATATACAGTTTAGAACAAGGAAGAATACATTTTTAAAGTAATATTATCACCTTAATATTAACAGAGTAGGATAACATCAGCAAAATAAACCAAAAAAATCAGAGGAGAAAACAATACACATGAGAGCAGAGATTTATAAAATTTAAAATAAACAAAGAAAAACCAATGAAACAAAATTTCCTAACAGCAGCAAAAAATGGGTAAATTGCTAGTAAGATGGACAAAATAATGAGATAATAATTAACAATATTAGAAATAAAAGAGACACTATCACTACCCAAACACTGCAGATATTTAGGGAATAGTTACTACATACCATTGACATTTCTACCCAAATGAATTTTGAAAAATTATTAAAAATAAAGCACTTCTTGCTGCATTGATCCCTTTACCATTACAGGAGCACCCAGATTCATAAAGCAACTTCTTAGAGATCTCCAAAGAGACTTAGACTCCCACAAAATAATAATGGGAGACTTTAACACCCCACTGTCAATATTAGACAGATGAATGAGACAGAAAATTAACAAGGATATTCAAGACTTGAACTCAGTCTTAGACCAAGCAGAACTAATAGACATCTATAGAACTCTCTACCCCAAAACAACAGAATATACATTCTTCTCAGCACCACATCGCACTTATTGTAAACTCAAACACATAATTGGAAGTAAAGCACTCCTCAGCAAATGCAAAAGAATAGAAATCATAACAGTCTCTCCTACCAGAGTGCAATCAAATTAGAACTCAGGATTAAGAAGCTCACTCAAAACCGCACAACTACACGGAAACTGAACAGGCTGCTCCTGAATGACTACTGGGTGAATATCAAAATGAAGGCAGAAATGAAGATGGTCTTTGAAACCAATGAGAACGATGATGTACCAGAATCTCTGGGAAGCATTTAAAGCAGTGCATAGAGGGAAATTTATAGCACTAAATGTTCACAAGAGAAAGCAGGGAAGATCAAAAATTGACAGTCTAACATCAAAATTAAGAGAATTAGAGAAGCAACAGCAAACAAATTCAAAAACTAGCAGAAGACAAGAAATAATTAACATCAGAGCAGAACTGAAGAAGATAGAGACACAAAAACTCTTCAAAAAAATCAATGAATCCAGGAGCTGGTTTCTTGAAAAGATCAACAAAAGAGATAGACAGTTAATCAGACTAATAAAGAAGAAAAGAGAGAAGAATCAAATAGACTCAACAAAAAAATGACATAGGGGATATCAACACTGATCCCACAGAAATACAAACTACCATCAGACAATATTATAAATACCTCTACGCAAATAAACTAGAAAACCTGGAAGAAATGGATAAATTCCTGGACAAACACAGCCTCCCAAGTCTAAAACAAAGAAGAAGTCAAATCCCTGAATAGACCAATAACAAATTCTGAAATTGAGACAGTAATTATTAGCCTACCAACAAAAAAAAGTCCAGGACCAGACAGATTCAAAGCCAAATTCTACCAGAGGGACAAAGAAGAGCTGGTACTATTCCTTCTGAAATTATTCCAAATAATAGAACAAGAGGGAATCCTCCCTAATTCATTTTATGAGGCCAGCATCATCCTGATACCAAAACCTGGCAGAGACACAACAAAAAAGGAAAATTGCAAGCTAATACCCCTGAAGAACATCCATGAGAAAATCTTCAATAAAATACTGGCAAACTGAATCGAGCAGCACATCAAAAAGCTTATTCAGCATGATCAAGTCGGCTTCCTTCCTGGGATGCAAGGCTGGTTCAACATACACAAATTAATAAACATAATCCATCAGATAAACAGAACCAAAGACAAAAACTACATGATTATCTAAATAGAAGCAGAAAAGGCCTTCAATAAAATTCAACACCCCTTCATGCTAAAAACTCTTAAACTAGGTATCGATGGAATGTATCTCAAAATCATAAGAGCTATTTATAACAAACCCACAGCCAATATCATACTGAATGGGCAAAAATGGGAAACATTCCCTTTGAAAACTGGCACAAGACAAGGATGCCCTTTCTCACCACTCCTATTCAACACAGTATTGGAAGTTCTGGCCAGGGTAATCAGGCAAGAATAAGCAATAAAGCGTATTCAAATAGGAAGAGAGGAAATCAGATTGTCTCTCTTTGCAGATGACATGATTGTATATTTAGAAAACCCCATCATCTCAGCCTAAAATCTCCTTAACCTGATAAGCAACTTCAGCAAAGTCTCAGGATACAAAATCAATGTTCAAAAATCACAAGCATTCCTATACCCCAATAACAGCTAAACAGAAAGCCAAATCATGAGTGAACTCCCATTCATAATTGCTACTAAGATAATAAAAAACCTAGGAATACAACTTACAAGGGATGTGAAGGACCTCTACAAGGAGAACTACAAACCACTGCTCAAGGAAATAAGAGAGGACACCAACAAATGGAAAAACATTCCATGCTCATGGATAGGAAGACTCAATATCATGAAAATGGTCAAACTGCCCAAGGTAATTTATAGATTCAATGCCATCCCCATCAAGCTACCAATCCCTTTCTTCACAGAATTGGATAAAAGTACTTTAAAGTTCATATGGAACCAAAACAGAGCCTGCATTGCCAAGAAAATCCTAAGCCAAAAGAACAAAGCTAGAGGGATTACGCTACCTGACTTCAAACTATACTACAAGGCTACAGTAACGAAAACAGCATGGCACTGGTACCAAAACAGAGATATAGACAAATGGAACAGAACAGAGGCCTCAGAAATAACACCACACATCTACAATGAACTGTTCTTTGACAAACCTGACACAAGGAAGCCATGGGGAAAAGATTCCCTACTTAATAAATGGTGTTGGGAAAACTGGCTAGCCATATTCAGAATACTGAAACTGGACCCCTTGCTTAAACCTTACATAAAAAGCAACTCAAGATGAATTAAAGACTTAAACATAAGACCTAAAACTATAAAAATCCTAGAAGAAAACCTGGGCAACACCATTCAGAACATAGGCATGAGCAAAGACTTCATGTCTAAGACCAAAAGCAATGGCAACAAAAGCCAAGATTGAAATATGGGATCTAATTAAACTAAAGAACTTCTGCACAGCAAAAGAAACTATCATCAGAGTGAACAGACAACCTACAGATGGGAGAACATTTTTTGCAATCTATCCATCCAACAAAGGGCTAAGATCCAGAATCCACAAAGAACTTAAACAAATACACAAGAAAAAAAACAAACGACCTCATCAAAAAGTGGGCAAAGGATATGAACAGACACTTCTCAAAAGAAGACATGTATGCAACCAAAAAAACATATTAAAAATGCTCTTCATCACTGGTCATCACATGGTCAAATCACTGGTCATGATTTGCAGAGAAATGCAAATCAAAATCACAGTGAGATACTATTTCATGCCAGTTAGATTGGCAATCATTGAAAAGTCAGGAAACAGCAGATGCTGGAGAGGGTGTGGAAAAATAGGAACGATTTCACATTGTTGGTGGGAGCGTAAATTAGTTCAACCATTGTGGAAGACAGTGTGGTGATTCCTCAAGAATCTAGAACTAGAAATGCCATTTGACCCAGCAATCCCATCACCGGGTATATACCCAAAAGATTATAAATCATTCTACTATAAAGACACATGCACATGTATGTTTATTGCGGCACTATTCACAACAGCAAAGATGTGGAACCAACCCAAATGCCCATCAATGATAGACTGGATAAAGAAAATGTGGCACATATACACCATGGAATACTATGTAGCCGTAAATAAGGATGAGTTCATGTCCTTTGCAGGGACATAGATGAAGCTGGAAACCATCATTCTCAGCAAACTATCAGAAGAACAGAAAACCAAACACTGCATGTTCTCACTCATAAGTAGGAGTTGAACAAGGAGAACACATGGACGAAGGGAGGGGAACACCACACACTGGGGCCTGTCGGTGGGTGGGGGGCTTGGGGAAGGAGAGCATTAGGAGAAACACCTAATGGAGGTGACGGGATGATGAGTGCAGCAAACCACCACTGCACATGTATACCTACATGACAAAACTGCACATTCTGCACATGTACCCCAGAACTTAAAGTATAATTAAAAAATTAAAATAATAAAATAAAATAAAAATAAAGCATTTTTTCAGAAAACAAAAAATTTCAAAACTCACTGGACAAAAAGAGATAATCTGAATATTCCTGCAACTCTTACATAAACTTCATTTTTAGTTCAAAAACTTTTAAGATAATCTTTAGGCCCAGAAATACTTTCACGTGAGTTTCAGAAGACAAAATAGCGCCAAATTTACACATTTCTTTTGGACAACACACTTCCCAAATCATTTTTCGAAGCCAGTCTTATCCTGACATCAAAACCAGGCCAAAAGAGAACAGGAAGAGAAAACTGGAAGCAATTATCTTTCACGAATATAGATGCAAAAGTTATGAGAAAAATTTTAACAAATCAAAGTTATATGTTATATATATATGCATATACATATATACAGACACACACACACACACACACACAAACACATAATGGCAAAGTGGGGTTTACACTGCCAATGGAAGTCTGGATTCATATACGAAGATAAATCAATGCAATACACCATTAACAGCCTAAAAGAAAATCAATGTATCATATTAACTGATGCAGAAAAAAATAATATTCAGTGTACCTCAATAATAGGAACTCTCTGCATGGTAAAAATAGAGAAGACATCTTCTACTTAGTCAAAGATATCTACCAAACAAAACAAAACAAAAAGCAACAACAAAAACAATTACAGCTAAGATTTTACTGAATGGTGAAAGACAATGCAACTTCCCACTCATGATTAGAAACAAGGCATGTGTATCCTTTCTCAACATTTCTAATCAGCGTCATATTAGAATGTCCTAGATAATACAACAAGGCAAAAAACTAAGATAAAATTAAAAATGGAAATTGTCCCTATTTACAGATGATATGATTATTTACATTGAAAATCCCAAATAATCTACAAGACACTCATTATACAAACGTGGGATTAGGAAAGTTTCAATTTACAAGATCTATGCAACAAAAAATACATATTCATATAAACTAGCAATAAGCAATTGAATACCCGTATCATAAAACAAATTTACAATAGCTACAAAAATGAAATAATTAGATATGTCTAAATGGTTTCTGTAAGACCTGCATGATGCATACTATAAAATAGTGTATAAAATAGTGATGGAAAAGATCCAGAAAAACATACATACATGTAAAGATAAACTGAGTTCATGAACATATGACACAGATTAGTAAAGATGTGAATTTTCTCCAAGTGGATCTATAGATTTAACTTAATTTTTAATAAAATTTCATGCAGAATTTTTTGTTGGTTTATACATGCCAGTTTTTAAATGCTTAAGGAAAGTTGAAGAAACAAAAATAGCCAAAGGAAGTTTGAAAAATAAAATGAAATTGGAGGAATGACACTAGCTAATTTTAAGATTTACTCTACATCAGGACAGTGTTGTATTGGCAAAAGTGTAAACACATACATCAGTGGAAGTATGGAGAATCCAAATGTAGACACATTCAAATATGGCCGTTTAATTTTTGATAAAAGTACAAAAACAATTTCAACAAGTCAGGCTGGAGCAATTGGGCATCCAAATAAAAATGAATTTCTACACAAAAACACATGATGTACATAAAATGAACTCAAAATGAACCACAGACCTTAATTTAAAACCCCAAACTATAAAACACTTACAAGAAAAGGTAGGAAAATATATCTGTGAGCTGAGGTTAGGCAAATAGTGTTTAGATATGACAAGAAAAATGTGTAATGATAAAATGAACTTTATAAAATTTTTAAAATATCTATGAAAATGACATTAAGTGAATGAAGTCAATGCAGAAATAAAAATTACCACATAATTAGCCAATACAGAAAAGTAAGTTGAAACTATAAAAGAATATTGCTACATAACTGCCTCAGTGGTTTAAGTGAAAAATGCTGAAAATATCAAGTGTTGACAAGGCTGCAGAGCAACTCAATCTCTCATGCAAATCTGGTGGATTAAAAACTAGTACGGCCACTCTGCAAAAAAAAAAAAAAAAAAAAAGAAATGTTAGGCAGCATTTTATAAAGAGACACACATATGTGGGAACTTCATTATTTGGTATTCACTCAAGAAATTTGAAAACTATCGTTCATATAATAAACCATACACAAATGCTTATAAAAGTTCCTTTTTATATTTGCCAACAACTAGAAACCACTGAAATGCCCCTTAGTGGATAAAAGGAGATACACACCTTGGTATATCCATGTAATAGAATATAACAGCAGCAAAAGGGAATGGGCTACTTATTCATCCAACTTGGGTGGATATCAAAGACATATGCTGAATGAAAAAAAGCCAGTCTCAAGAAGTCACATGCTATATGTTTCCATTTATATTATATCCCTGAAAAGACAAAACTGTAGTGAGGGAGAATCAGTCTGTGATTGTAAGAATTAAGGATGAGTGGAAAGTGTGTCACTGAAAAGGAATAGCTAAGAGGGAGTTTATGGAATGGTGTAACTGTGCTGTATCCTGACTATGCTACTGGTTATGTGAATCTCTACAAGTGTTGAAATTCATGAAACTTTATACAAAAAAAAAAAAAAAAAAAAAAACCCACTGAATATTTATATGAAAATGTCAACTATAATGTTAATAGTAACAAAAGAAAAGTAATTGGGAGAAGAATTTCTAGACTTGATTATCCATATAAAGTCTAGAATCTCATTCAAAAAATATCCCCTTGCTTATTAAAATTTCTCTAAATGTAAAAGTGTCATTTGGTCTGTGAAAGAGGAAGGAAGAAAGGAAAGAAGGAAAGGAAGGAAAGGAAGGAAGGAAAGAAGGAAGGAAGGAAAGAAGCAAGGAAGGAGGAAGGGAAGGAGGGAGGGAGGGGAAGGGAGGAAGGAAGATGGAAATTTATCACTAATCAAATAAAATGACACTTCTATGGTTTCATAATTTATTTCACATGAATACAAACATTAATGATCAGGTTCTAAATATATACCCTGAAAATACAATTATAAGACAAATCCATTTATATTTAATTATTTATATCTTGATATGATAAAGTCAACAGCAAAGAACTGAGAAAAATGTTTCCAGTATGAATTGTGTGTCTTTTCAACTCTTCTCTATTTACAACTTTGCATAGTTATCTAGATGCGGTAACTTAAACTTTCTGACTCTTCTGTTGAGGTGATGATAAGCCATATTTTGCTGAGTTATTATGGGGATTAAATGAGAAAATGTATACTGTGATATATACTGAAATATACCATTTATATCTCTGACGACTACCAAGGAGACAATACCCTTGAGAAACATCATCAGTTAGCAATTTGATTGATGTACATTAGGTACACTGCATTAATTGTTCAGAAGGCATACCTGTTCGGAACGGGACATTTAATGGAACCAAATAAATATAACTAAACAACCAAATAGAAAAGGTAGACAAATATGAAGCCATGACCTATCACAGAGACAAAAATACAAAGCCTTTCAAAAGAATTCACAATAGGTTCCCTGATTTGAAATGGCAAAAAAAAAAAAAAAAAAAAAAAAAAAAAAAAATTAAAGATTGGAATGAAAATTTCAGCATAAATTTTCAGTGTTGTGATAGTGTGTATTCACAGATAATACAAAAAACTTCATGAAGAGTCTTCTTCTGTGTATCTTTGCTATTCACTCCCACCTCTATATACTACTTCCCACCATACACTGAAACACATCTACAATCTAGTTTGTCAGAAATTAGCCAAACGGAACATTAGAATTAAAACCAGGCTTGCCCACATCTCTTCGCAGATACTCTAATGTTTCTGTTTAGGGAAGAAAGGGGAAAAAAAAAGAAAAAGAAAAAGAAAAGAAAGAGGCTCGGCATGGTGGCTCAGGCCTGTAATCCCAGCACTTTGGGAGGCTGAGGCGGGCGGATCACGAGGTCAGGAGATCGAGACCATCCTGGCCAACATGGCGAAACCCCGTCTCTACCAAAAATACAAAAACTAGCCGGGCGAGGTGGCGGCGCCTGTGGTCCCAGCTCCTCGGGAGGCTGAGGCAGGAGAATGGCGGGAACCCAGGAGGCGGGGCTTGCCCTGAGCCAAGATGGCGCCGCTCACTCCAGCCTGGGAGACAGAGCAAGACTCTGTCTCAAAAAACAGAACAAAACAAAACAAAACAAAAGAGAGCTCGCAAGACAGAAAGAGAAAATGTTTCACGGCCTACAGTAACACTCCTTGTTTTCCATCCACATGGGCTTCCTTTTCGTTTCCCAGATGTGTCTAACTCACTCTATTTAGCTTCTGAACATAATACACTCTGGAACGCTCCCTCCATGGTTCTTAGTACAGCTAGTCTACCGGCATCTCTTGGATCTGGGTTTAGATGGTACCTTCTGTAGAGGCTTTCTGATAACCATATTTAAACAGACTTCTTTCATTTCCTGTCAACTTCATTCATATAACTTATTCGTAATTTTCTAGGCTTTTTATTTATATTTATGTGAAGTATATATCATTCCCTGAAGAACACAAGCTTCATCATTCATGTCTTCTTAGTTCCAGCAGTTAGAAGAATGTCTAAAATAAGAGAGATACTTGCAGCATTAATTTTGTTGTTGAATTTCATTAACCTCTATTTTTTCATCAGGTTGCTTAGCTTTGAATGACCCTGAATATAAAAGGCGAAAAAAGAAAAGAAAAGAATGAATCTCAATTTATAATAGTGTCAAGTAAAGGAAAAAAAAATAAAATGATTAAAATACGCCCAAGCAAAAGTTGCTTTCTGCATAAATATTAAGATTATATTTCTATTTAATAAAATTAGAGTTATTTATGAACTGAGCCCTATTTAATACATGTACTCTTATAACCCAAATATACGTATACCCTAAAATCTAAATGTTAGTTCAAACACTTACATTCTCACTGTAACAACGTATTTTGGCTTGCAAAAGAGAAAAGTCTGCGACTGCCAAGACCATTCTTCTCAGAAATGTGATTTCTTTTAAAAATATATTCTGTTTCTTAAATTACAAGTGGTTTAATCAGAAAATTGATTCAGAGAAATGGCTTTCCAGACAAAATATATTGAATTAATTATTTTCTAGGAATTAACTACGTTTAATTTTTCTCCTTTATGTTGTTAAAGTTTAATAAATTAAAATTTACCAGAGGGAACTAAGTCATTTGGGTTTAGATGCTCACATTCTTTGGCATTAACTTTCTGGAGACACAAGGATTTTGTCCTCTCTTTATGCTTAACACCCTACATGCATCTGTCTGTCATCTTTTTTAATTTAAACAGGCAACATTGAGGATTCTTAACAATACCCCTGACCCCTGAGAAACAGGATATATAGCAGCCCATTAATTAATTGTTTGAAATGAAGGAATATGGCACATCAAATATCATGCCTCTCTGCTCCATTGCACAGCACACCCACACCACATTGTCCATTTATATTTCTGACGACTACCAAAGAGCCAATACCCATGAGAAACATCATAAGTTATCAATTTGTTTGATGTACTTTAGGCAGTCAATGACTTGTTCTATCTGGAGTATTTTCTTTTTTGCATGAAAGAAAGGTGGTCAAAATATGTATCAGACCCCAAATCAAATTAAAGCCCAGAAGATTTCATTACCATTCTGCTTTTTGTTTCATACATAAATTTACATAAAATTGAGTTACTTAAGATTTCATATCTGTTTCAATTTTCTTCCCATTTTAGACATTCTGAAATGAAAAGCGGTTTAGCAGAACACTGCATTAATTGTTTCAGGAGAGTTACACAATCAACTCAGCTATTTTCTAATTTAACTTCAGGAGACACTACTGTTCTTTTGCATATTCTCCTTAGTTATAATTTATAAATTATTCACATTCATAGTCACTAAAAGAAACATGAACAGAAAGAGTGTTATCAAGAGGCAGTAAAATGACAAGTGGGAGGCCTGGACTTTCCTTCAATATTTTAAATGATCTTTTGACCTTCACAAAGAGAATTTATCTTGCATAGAATCATTCCATAAGAATTAATAATTATAGAACAGTAAAGACTTTTAAGTGAGGTAAGTTACTTTTTTTTTTGGACACAATTAAGCATTAAGACTATTCCTATTGTTGGGACTAGTAAAGTACTAGTACTTTTACTAATATAGTAACTATTAAGAATAATCCAGTTTATTAGATATATTAAAAGTTTGACGACGAGTTTCTGAATACCTTTATAGAAGGTCAAGTTAATTCAGCTTAAAAACCTACATCATAAAAACTGACAGAAATGTCAGTTCTGAGAAAATCACAGCCACTCTTAACATATAATATTTCGGACTTCAGAATTAAATAATTCTTATACAGATAATTGTAGATCTTACCTCACATGTTTTCTGCCGATCTACTACACTAAGAATACGTACATTTGATTGAAGTTTGAGCAAATCCCTGTTGGGGGTGTTGTTGTATAAGGAATTCACTAGTTTTGTCTGAGGCCCATTTGCTGTTCTTTTCCATCTTAATAACTTGATTAATCTCTACTTGGTACTAGGAATTAGGACCTACTTTTAAATGTTCTCAAATATCTCAATTCATTGCTGCATTTTTTCTTATGATAATTCCTAAACCCATAACACGCCTGCAGTACCCAGTTTTCCTGTTAGTTTTGTTATGCAATTCTTTCCTACATGCATTAACCCGACATTTTCTTTCCTCTATAATAACACTACACTTTGAATCTTTCATTGTGCTGTTTAGAGATCCCTTAACATCCTTTTTTGACTATACGAATACATGTCTTTTCTGTTGAAACATAACCTAAGGGAGCAAATGTACTTTATTATTATTATTATTATTCAAAAGGGTTAGTCTTATGCGCTACTAGCTCATTGTTCGTTTTATTATATTCTGTCCTTCAGTTGAACTGAATTAAAGATGCACAGAAAGATGAATCTTAAAAAGCAGAATAAGTTATCTCTTCAAGCAAATGGAATTCAGCTCACACTTTACTACAAACTCGGGTGGATACTATAGCATTCTAATTTCAATTTACTAAAATATCATATTCCACAAATATGTTAGGAATTAAAAGGTATTTTTAATATTACATAACCTCTTTACCATATATTGCTCACATAGTTAATACCAGTATTCCAATTACTGGGGGTAGGTTGTGGTGGGGTGCAAGAAAAAAACAAAACAAACAAACGAAAAAAGTCTTGGTTACCTACATGAGGTTTACAGGGACTAATTGTTTCTGAAAGTCATGATTCATGAACATTTGGGTCTCCCTTATCACTGACCAGCTATAGGACCAGAAAATGAAGCAATAGACAACTCTGTTTCCAATATGTTCAAACACTGTGCACTTCTTTCCTCCTAGACTTTTTGCCTTCTAAATCAGTTACAAAATTTTATTTATCTTTGTAGGCCTAAAGCTTAGCATAGTTTCTCGCTCTTCTCATGCTGATAGAAAGAATGGAAGCAAGGATGAAAGAAACATGCAAATGAGGAGGCAGGAAGACAAAAAATGCAGGAGAAAAGCAAACTGGTACAATAGTCTACCTACTTTACAAAGCTATTGTAAAGATGAAATATGTGGAAAATGCCTGAAAAAGAAAATATTATAGTAAAAATATTATGTATTTGTTCTGCTATATGCCAAGGCACTATTATATGTGTGTATGCATATACACAGATATATGTGTGTATATATAGTACATGTATATATGTATATATGTGTATATTTATATGCATATGTATATGTGTGTTTATACACCTGTATGTGTGTGTATATATATGTGCGTGTGTGTGTGTGTGTGTGTATTCCAAGTTTTACAGCATCCCTTTGAAATTGATGCTATAGCTTTCATATTACAGGAGAGGAAACTGTGTCACTAGGAAGAAAAGTAAACTTTTTAATATTTCAAAGCTGGAAAGTGGCAGAAACAAGATTTTTAACCGAATCTATCTAACCAAAAGACACCTTATTCTAATATTCACCTAAAAATGAATGTTATCACTTCATTCCAATTTGAGAAAAATTATAATCTACATTAGTTCAAATAAAGCTAATCCATTAAAATGAGAATTTATCAATTTTATTTTTTATCTCTTCTGACTTTCAATATTTCAACAAGCAAAAAACACGAAGAAAGGAACAAATGAATGAAGGAAAGAAGAAAGGAAAAAGGGAAGAAATGAGAAAGAAAGAAGAGAAAGGGAAGGGAAAAAGGGAGGAAAGAAGGGAAGGGCAGACGGACAGGGACGGGGCCGGGAGGGAGGGAAGGAGGAACGAAGGAAGGGAAGAAAGAAGGTAGGGAGAAAAACAGGGAGGGAAGGAGGGAGAAAAAAAGGGAAAAGAAAAGAGAAAGTCTCTTCTGTCCTCCAAGCCCACGTTTAAACTGCGTGTGGTTTCAAATATTTCTGATCGTCACATTGTTGCAAATTCGACGTGCACATTATGAAATTTTTACTTTCCAGATTTAGCATCAATTAAAAAAAAAAAAACCTACATTATTCTTTTCTAGAGTATTACTCAGATGAATTCATTTGATGGTAGCTACTTTGAAGGTATCATTTTCCATTCAAGAAAAGAATGGTTTCAGCGCACCCTAAAAATTAGAAATCCATCCCCAATGTCATATATTTTATTTCGTTTATTTAACTAGTTTAGGTGATACTCCTCTATTTATTTATTATTTGAGACGGAGTCTTGCTCTGTCGCCAGGCTGGAGTGCAGTGGCGCGGTCTCAGCTCACTGCAAGCTCCGCCTCCTGAGTCCAAGCGATACCCCTGCCTCAGCCTCCCAAGCAGCTGGCATCACAGGCGCCCGCCACCATGCCCGGCTAATTTTTTGTATTTAGTAGAAACGGGATTTCACCATGTTGGCCAAGACAGTCTTGTCTCCTGACCTCGTGATCCGCCCAGCTCGGCCTCCCCAAGTGCTGGGATTACAGGCCTGAGCCACTGTGCCCGGCCTCTAGGTCATATTATTAAAATTGATTGTAGAGCCTTGTCAGGTATATGATGGAAATCTTTACTTAGATATCTACCCCGCAGCTTCTCCTTGTATGGGGTTATAGATACATTATTTATAAATGATAAAGTAAAAAGCTACACCTAGGTTTTCCCCATAACATTGAAATTTACAACTCAGAAATCTAACATCATAGATTGTTTACTTCATATTCCAAATGCAAAAATTTTCAGTACAGTTACAGATAATAATAGGAATTAAAATAAATTTTATATATTTCATATAATCACTATATGCACATACATAGTTTTAAACTAAGTGGCTACAAATACAGATGATGCTCCTTTGTGCCCCTGCCCGACCTAACTGTGCACTTTCCTGTAAGCTCGCAGGCAATGTTAATGCATTTGAGGCTTATATTTCCATTTAAATAGATTTGTACATATGATACATTTTTCACTTTGAAAACGTGTATGAATTTTATCATATTGTATGTAGGCTTCTTTGAATTATGTTATATTCAACATTATGGATACATTTCTACCATTAAATACATACTGAAATGTATAAATAAGAACTTGATAATCCCGCATCCTCTTCAACTACACAGCCCTCTTTTTCTTCTCATCTATTTTCTGTGTAGTCCCAGCTGCTTAGGAGGCTGAGGAAGGGAGATCACCTGAACCCGGGAGGCGGAGCTTGCAGTCAGCCAAGACTGCACCACTGCACTCCCCGCTGGCGACAGAGCGAGATTCCCTCCCAAAAACAAAAAAGAAAAAAAAAAAAAAGTGTTTTCTGCAGCTGTTCTTGCTTCACCCTCACCTCCCACTTCCCTTTGACTTTCACTCTGGTCACGTAATAGTTCTCACTAAAGTTATTCATTACTTTTGCCACATTAGGCAGATATATTTACTTTTCTATATCATTCATTTTACTTTTCTATATCATTCAAAAATTATTATGACTATTTTATTCTTGATTTTTTCTCTCCTGATCTGCTCTACTCTGTGGTTTACACCACCACCTCAGATTTTGAACTGGATCTTTACATATTTGTTTCCTACCTGTACTTTTTCTCTATCAATAATCACAGAACTAGTTTAAGCAAAGTTAAAAAAAATTCTTAGCAAATCTTATCGCAAAGTATTAGTTGGGCTTACAGACAAATTCCCAAAACCTAATGCTTCCATCTTTCTTTCTACTGTTTAGTTCATTCTGCTGGCACTTTAAAACAAGAGATATTTAAAAATAAATAATAATCTATGTAAACCAGTTTTTAGTCAAATAGAGTGCCTCTAGAAACCTGCTATTTAAGTTGCACTACTAAATTTTGAATTTGGTAGATGCAAACTGTTCTCTTTCTGAAAATCTTTGGCTTATATTTCATATATTATGTAAAACAAACCCCAACATTGACATATTCGACCAAAAATCACTGTGAGAGTTACAACAAAAACTACAAGCACTGGATCTTAGAGGGGTCAGTAGCTTCAGGTACAACTTGGTGAAGAATGCTGCCCAAGATCACTTCTACAAGACAGCCAAGTGGCATGCCCACTTAGGCTCTCTGTTTTGGAAAGGATAAATACTTGATTAAAAGAGCAGAGAGCCACCAGCACTCAGGTGTGGATATGGGTTTTACGGAAAGTGTGGCCTGCTGTACTTTCATGGAAGTGCAAAATCACATAGCAGTAGAGTGTAAAATCTATACCCCCAAATATATGTGTGATCTTTGAAAAATTATACATTCTTTTTGAGTCTCAATTTTTCTACCAGTGAAATTAAAATTACTAAATTAACTAAATTACTTTAGTAATTTAAATTTAGTACATTAAATTTAAATTTACTAAATTAAATTACGAAATATGACTAAAACGGAATTAGTTATATTCACTTATTTGAGATACGCAGGATTGTTAATTTCAATAATATAAATGTTCGATGTTTAACTTATAATAATTAGTCAATAAATGGTCAGTTATCATGATGTTAGTTTGGAAAAACTGTTACTAAACTTCCCTAGATAGCTAGAGAAACAGTACATTTTTCTTGTTTGTATTGTTTTATCCCTAAAAATCCAAACAAATAATACTGTAGCTCTGTTTCTTCTATGTAATCTTAAAAAGCCATGTTAATGAAAGGTCAAATACAAAAAGAAACTCTGTTACGCAAATAAAACTGATTTGATCAAATGGACCTTTCAAAAATAGAGTAAACACACATACACACACCAAAAATATGTGATCATGTGCATCCTTATGTCAAATATTTCAGTTATTCTAAGATTTATTTCATTTGAAAAATTTGGATTCTATTTCTTTTTGTAGGAATAGCACTAAGCAAAAACAAATAAATATATAGGCACTACACATTGCTAATTCTGAAATAGCTGAGATTCAGGGTTTTATAAAAAATTAAACAAAATAAAACAATAAAGCTGTATTAGTTTATTTGGGCTACTATAACAAAATACCATAAAGGAGGTGGTTTTTAAGCAACAGAAATTTATTTCTTACGGTTCTGGAGATCGGAAATTCCAAGTTCAAGGCACTGACAGAGTTGGTGTTTGATGAGGGCCTACTTCCTCACAGACAGCATCCTTCTTCCTATGTCCTCACACGGAAGAAATACTGGGGGCTCACTTAGGCCTCTTTCATGAGGACATCAATCCCATTCATGAAGGTTCTAGCCTCGTAACCTAATCACCTTTCAAAAGTCTCACCATCTAACATCATCACATTGGTGATTACATTTTAATATATGAATTTTGAAGGCACAAAAAACTTCAGACCTTTGCAAAAGCCAACCAACACACATGAAGAAGCACACAAAAACAAGATCAGTTTTCACTGGAGTACAAACCCCAAAGATTTTGAATAGGAAATAGTACATAATTTCTCTAGTTTTCTTAGTTACATATATTAATCACGGTTATGAAAAGGGTAGGCAGAGGTGATTAATAGCATCCAACTATCTGCTGAATAGATTTTACATTAAACAAATGTATAATTTGGACAAATTACTGGCTAATATATTCTTTTAGAATTAGACACTTTGGTCAATTATCAATCTTTTAAAACTGATTTATGGTAGTCTATTCTCAGTCATAGTTGTGATCATTTTAAAATGAAGGCAAACAACAAATCATATTGCTTCTTGGAAAAAAACAATCCTTCCATCCCTCCTAACTCACTCAAAATAAAATCTCAGGCCCCTACCTTAGCTTACCAGGTCCTAGTTACTATACAACCTTATGATTATTTTACCGGACCTAAATTCTATCTTTCCTCTTTTTACTCAGGGGGCCTCAGTCACTGATCTCCTTTTACACTTTTGAATGTGCCATTCATGCTTATTGCACTGTTACATTTACTGTTCCTTATGGTTTGAATTTTTTTTCCTAATGTGTCTGAAAGACTTCTTCGTTATCACTTCATTCAGGTTTCTGCTCAAATGCTTCTATATCTGAAATAGTACCCTACTCAACCAACAGCTTCCCATGCTGTAAAGCAGCATTCATCTTCATAGCTCTTATTGCCATTAACATAACAGACATTGACCTGTTTACATTCTGTTTGCTCCCAGTTGAATGTAAACTCTAGGAGAGCAGGAATTTATTTCCCAGTTGTATTTGCAGCACCTATGAGAGTTCTTGGCACATAATGGAAGCAAAATAAATATTTGTTGAATCAATCAGTCGAATGAATGAATGAATGAATAAGAAGATAGTCATTAAGGACTTTTTAAAGTGTAAGTATTTGAAGTTGGCAATTAAAAGGGAAGAGAGATCTCTGGATAACAGGCAGATAGAAGATAAAAATACTAATTTGTGTTTTATGTATTTAAGATTTTAATTTAGATAGATGATAAAATATTTTGCTAAAGAAATACTCCTTGGAATCTGCTAGTATAGGTTCATGTTATTTTACCATAAAGATGGTAATTATGCATTCTTTATCAGCTACTAATTTAAATTCTTTAAATATGTTGTAAAATTTCATAGTCTTTATTCACTTGCTAAATGAACATAAAGTTCTTTTTAAGAAACTACATTGTATTACACGTTATGTGTATGTCATTCTAATCTCAAGTTTAACTTTTCCTTTTTTTTCAACATAAAAGAGTCACACAGTGTAAAAGGGAGATTTTCAAATCATTACTAGAGATTAAAAGAGCGATTCCCTCCCAAATGTGTGAAACTTGAAGGAATTCGGTTAAAAAATACTTCTATGGGGGGAGGGAAAGGGGGAAGGCACAGTAAATTATTTTTATGACTCTGAATCCTGTGTTGTACATGCACACACACACACACACACACAGATTCATTAGTGTATCTTGATCTTGAGTGATGCCTCTTGTCAAAAAATAGACAGACTCCGTGGAGCCCTACACGGAGCAAGAAAACTGAAGCACTACCTCATCGGTAGCTGGGGCTACAGGTATGATGAATGATCTGGTGAAGAGAGACTGACGGTAATGAGACATCCAATAATGCACATTTCATAGACTGCTTGAACGGAGGTCTCTTTTCTTGTCGGATTTAACCTTAACAGGCAGCCAAAGTTAGGTTGGGCTTGAATAAATGTAAAATTCAATGTCCTATCACCTTACAATATCACCTCTTCTCCACACAAATAATAGAACCTTTAGGATGTTGAAAATCACAATAACTACAATCCCTTTCCCATTGGTTTTGCTCTGACATTGAATAAAGTGTGGAGGATTTTCACAGTGACTTAGGAGTCTTACTTGGTTTCTGTTACGGAACAAAGAACACGTATGTCTGTAAGTTTGAACACACGGGGGAAAAAAAAACACAAAGATACAGACACATAAAAAACCTTAAAGCTTTAGCAAAAGTAAATAATAACATATAGTCCACAATAAACATGGGTCAAGTATTACTTTGAGCTTTTTATAGGTATTGAGTAATTTATTCACTTAAAAAATTCAATAAATACTTAAAATTACAAAGGTAATTATTTCCAATTTGTCTTTCTTTTTTACACATACATATAGATGTGGATATAGATATGAATAGATAAAGTTATAACTATATAGATATTCATTTTCTATATAAGCATTAATTAAATAGGAAATGATAGTAAACATGGCAAATTATGCCTAAATCATATTTTAAATGTTAATTTAAAAGCGGATAATATAATTATGGCAAATAATTGAATACATTAATTTTCCAAGAAAATTAATTCAGATTCTTGAAAAACACAAACATAAAACATTAAGGCAATTTTTCTACTTTATAGATGAGTAAAGCAACTCAAAGAAAATTATGTTAGTTGCTTATAAACACTTGGGAATAAAACAATTCCTAATAATGAGATAAAATGTAAAACTAGGCTGGACACAGTGGCTCACTCCCGTAACCCCAGCACTTTGGGAGGCTGAGATGGGCAGATCACTTGAGGTCAGGAGTTAGAGACCAGCCCTGCCAACATGGTGAAACCCCGTCTCTAATAAAATTACAAAAATTAGCCGGGCGTGGTGGTGTGTGCCTGTAATCCCAGTCACTCAGGAGGCTGAGGCAGGAGAATCAGATGAAACCAGGAGGTGGAGATTACGCCACTGCACTCCAGCCTGGGTAACAGAGCAAGACTCTGTCTTAAAATAAGTAAATAAATTAATTAATTAATATAATAAATAAGTAAAACAAAACCTATATTAATAGTAAAACACATACATATAATTATCACAATCACATCAATATTCTGTAAGAGCATTTCACATTATAGAAAAAGATGATCTTTTAAAGTTATGTTTCAGATTATTAAATTGATGCAACCATCGACCAAATTATCCCAAATAAAATTAGAGAGCAATTTCATTTATGAATATAAGTAGAAAATAATTTTTAAAATGTATAAAAATATTCAATATTATAATAAAACCTATAAAATCCAAGTAATGTTTATTCTAATAATATGTATTATGTTGTATATTTGTATATTAAGATGTACAGTAATATATTTCAGTGGTGTGATACTTTAAGGGAAGAAAATGAATGTAGACCACATCAATAGATGCTGACATATAATTCTATATAATAAAGCATGTGTTAACGAGTAAAGCAAATAATAAACTCCTGTTGGCTTAAGGGGTTATTCTTAAAAGTGGTATTAGATCTATCTGAAACCAACACTTTAAATTAACTACTACATGTGACCCTTCAAGCTCAAATACTTACAAGTAAAACATAGAAACAAAGAATGAAAATAAATCATTTCAAAGACAAGGTTTATGAAAAAACAACAACTTTTGAAAAGTGTCTGTTCATGGTGTTTCACCCACTTTTTGAGGGGGTTGTTTGCTTTACTCTTGTAAATTTGTTTAACTTCCTTGTAGATTCTGGATATTAGCCCTTTGTCAGATGGATAGATTGCAAAATTTTTCTCCCATTCTGTAGGCTGCCTGTTCACTCTGATGATAGTTTCTTTTGCTGTGCAGAAGCTCTTTAATTTAATTAGATCTCATATGTCAATTTTGGCTTTTGCTGCTATTGCTTTTGGTGTTTTAGTCATGACACTTAATGCAGCCAACAAACATATTGAAAAAATGCTCATCACCACTGGTCATTAGAGAAATGCAAATCAAAACCACAATGAGATACCATCTCATACCAGTTAGAATGGCGATCATTAAAAAGTCAGAAAACAACAGATGCTAGAGAGGATGTGGAGAAATAGGAATGCTTTCATACTGTTGGTGGGAATGTAAATTAGTTCCACCATTGTGGAAGAGAGTGGGGTGATTCCTGAAGGATCTAGAACTAGAAATACCAACTGATCCAGCAATCCCATTAGTGGGTATATACCCAAAGGATTATAAATCATTCTACCATGAAGACCCCCCACAGCATACATAAGTTTATTGCAGCACTATTCACAATATCAAATACTTGGAACCAACCCAAATGCTCATCAATGATAGACTGGATAAAGAAAATACGGCACATATACACCATGGAATACTATGCAGCCATAAAAAAGATGAGTTCATGTCCTTTCCAGGGTCTTGGATGAAGCTGGAAATCATCATTCTTAGCAAACTAACACAGGAACAGAAAACTAACACCACATGTTCTCACTCATAAGCCGGAGTTGAACAATGAGAACACATGGGCACAGGGAGGGGAACATCGCACACCAGTGATTGGGGGTTGGGGGCCTGTTGGGGGTTGGGGGCAAGGGGAGGGATAGCGTTCGGAGAAATACTTAATGTAGATGACAGGTTGATGGGTGCAGGAAACAACCATGGCACATGCATACCTATCTAACAAACCTGCACGTTCTGCACATGCATCCCAGAACCTGAAGTATAATTTAAAATATCTATATTATATCTAAAGTCTTTCATTTTAATTTTAGTTCATTTCATTTAACAACTTGCCAGCCAAAAGAGGGCTATGGCAGCAAGGAGGTGTTTAGGGGATTGTATAAATTATTTCAACCATCCTTTTTTCTATGTTCTCTGAAATGGCTATTAATAGTATTGGATTTCCTGGGTTAATTATCATGATTGATTTGTATTTCAAAGTGTGAATTTTGTTGTATTTCCTTAATTTTGTCGTTTAGCTACTCCTGATATTTTCTTCTAGCAATCAAAGTTTTAATTCCCAATAACCCATTCTTACACACAAATTTTTCCTTTCTCTTTTTAAATAATAGTCTATTGTTCATTACTTAATCTGTTTGATCTGCAGATTTGAATTCTTATCTGCAATCTCAGATGCACAGCATGTGACAACCAAGCGATAGCTTCTAATCGAACACAGACTAAGAGACTTCTTTCTTTCTGCCTCGTTCATAAGCTGCTATTCATCTTCCTACCACTAATTCCCATCCATCATAAGAGAAACTGGTTTCTCTTTGTTTCCTTTGATAACCAAAGCCTCTGATACCCAGTTTTATGACTCACGAGTTTTACCTTAAACACCAGAATGGGGTTCAGACATTTTTATTTTGCTGCTTTATAACAAGGATGGCTTTTCCTTCATTACCCAATAATACGTGCTTTATTTCCATGTGATACCTCATCAGAATGGTCTTTGCCATTCCTATTTCTAACAAATTCTCTTCAGGCTTACATAAGTATTCTCTAAGAAGGCTGAGTCTTTCTCAATAGTCTTCTTTCTGAGTCTTCACCAGAGTGACCCTTACCAGTACTTTCAGGACAATAGAGGCTTTGCCTAGCATGCACTCCAAAACTCTTCCAGCCTCCACTCATTACTCACTTCCAAAGAATACAGTAGTTTTAGTAAATATTACTAAATAGTAATAGTATATACTTCCAGACTGATACTCAATTTACTGTAACTTCTTCAATGTATTTCTCAAAAGTTATCAGATAATAATTTTCCAATCTATTAAATCGTACCTAATTTTTGCTTGATTTGTGCTTCTTTCATTAATCTTAGGTTTGATTGTATTTTATACTCTTTTTTAATACTTTGAATCTGTCAAAATATCCTTTCAGTTTTCTGCAGGTCCAGCTCATTCTCATCTACAAGATCTTAACATAAATAACATTCCTTTAGAGAGGTTAGTTTGGATTATCCTATGTGTGCTTTCTAATTACTTTTTTCCTCATCTCTTTGAAAATGTCCTTTATGACACTGATCACAACTTGTACTGTCTTGCCTAATTATTTGTTAACTGTTTACATCCTCTGTTTCACAACCCACAAAGCAATGTACTCCATGTTGACACGTATTATAACTCTTTTTTATACTATACACCAACGTCAAAAAGAACTCCACACATAGTATGTATTACATGAGTTCCTGTGCCAGAAATTCATTAATTATAATACAATTATGTGCCAAATGTAGAAAATTTCCACTAGAGTAAATTTCCAGGCAAGGAGAGACTTCTTTTTCCTAGCAATTATTGAACTAAAAAAGTGCCTCGTGTTTAATATATATTTAATATTTATTTATGGAATTGAATTACTTTGAGTCCTCAGAAGTTGCTTAGGGTTATCTGCCATTTTAAATCCAAATAATATATAGTTAAAATTGCTAAAAAACACATAAATAGAAACAGTGTTAGTTCCAAATTAAATAAGTATTGGCTGTTACATCACATAAACACACACACGCACACACACACACACAAACTGTATCTCTGCAACATATATTTTGAGGGCTAATTTAAATCATACTGAAGACTTTCCTTTAAACAAAAAAAAAAAAATTGGAGAAAAAAGGCAAAGTAAATATTAACGTATTAAGTCAGCGTTGGTGTACAATTAAACTAGATTATGAAGGATCATCTTTAGAGCCTTTCTAAACATTATAAAATAACTTTGTTATGTTGGCGAGTACATGAAACAGCTCACAAATGAGTTGACACTTTGCAGGAAGCAATTATTGCCTAAGGTAGGAAGTTTAAATGTTTGCTTTTCTTTTATGCATCATGAAGGGGGAAAGGTCTTCCTATAAGTAAAAAAGATAATGATGTTGACACAAAGATTATAAAGAGCCATATTGCTTTGAAAAACTCTCTGAAATTCTAGTTAAAGATCAAAACACTCTTTTACAAAGCACATCTGAACAATGTGTGATCAGAAGATGGCAAGAGTTGTACTACCAAATCCTTGCTGGTGGAGCAGCTTTTCCACATATTACTCATCTCTCCTTCCTTTTTCTTTTTTGAATGGTTGTATAAGAACAAAGAAAGCTGATTTTATGTCTTCCTGTAGGGAAAAGAGACCAAACTACTCAATGTGATGGTTTATGTTGGCTTGTGTATATAAGTATCAGTTTCTTCTTATTGTTTAGCTGGATCTATATGTGTCACAGTTTTACACTTTTGCATAAACCAGCAAGTGTGCTACAGCTAACACAGGCAAAAGATTGCTACAGTTGTTATTTTTGTTAATTGGGAAATAAACTTAATAAAAAAATTAAGTTTATTCTGCTCAGCTGGGCAGCTGGTTTAACTCAGCCTTTCATCATGCATCTCAAATGCTCCATCCAGGACAGCAGAACAGCCTAGGCATGTCCTCAAGATAATGGGAGGGACACACACTTGCAAATAGAAACCTACCCATAAATCATCTCCAAAAGTCTAGGCTTAGAACGGGTATATTATTTACTTCTAGTTCAGTCCTTGACCAAGCACATATAGAGCTAAGGGGTAAAGCTGGTCACTCTACACATGATGAAAAGATATTGTCATATACTAGGCAAAAATGTGGAAATAGACCATAGAAAGAAGGAAGGGATTGAATCTACTGGTGTTGCTTTTGTAACTCCTTCCATCAGTGTTAACTTATTTTAAAATACAGGTTAGGACAGAGAAAACATTTCCGAGAACTCTGGTCTTTAAACTGTCAAATGTATGGGTCTAGATACCTACATTAGGGTAATAACTACAATGGAAGTCTAATAGATTATGGGAGAGATATTATTTTTTTACATTTTAATTGATGTAAGCCTTTCTGGTTATAATTCTTAGAGTCATATGATTATGCTATTGTAGGCTACTAAGTGCTTGATAAGAACATACCGATTTAAACATTATCACTAGTGCAAAGGAATATCAGATTAAAAATTAAATCCTTAAGTAATTAACTTAATAAGTCGCTTTAAAGAAAATACAATTACAATCTTCACTTAACTGGAGTTAAATCATTTTATCTAATTTTGTAATCTCATTTATTGATAGAAAAATGTATGGCATGAGACTCTATGATGTTCACAATTTCCTACATCTTCACATTTTGCAGTTATCCCTAACTGGTTTAATATATCTTAGTAAACTAAAATTCTATTTAACATATACTATAGAATTAAGATCACTGATTCAAAGAGCATGATATATGCTAACTCCTATATCATGTAGTCATCACTATCGACGGCCTGCAACCTATTTTCAAAGTTAAAGAAATAAGATTTTGACAATATATTATCTAATCTGTTTGTGTAAAACAAAATATTTTTGCCAGACTAAGTGTTCTTGAAATGAAATTCTAAATAATGCTGTTAGGGTAGGAGACTGAGTCACAAAAGCGGCCTACATTGTTTCTGAAATCATACAGGAAAAAGAGAGCCATATAAACAGACAAAAAATGTGAAAAGTGCATTACTCCAGAAATGTATATACTATAGTACACATGTGTAGAAAGACTCTTGAGTTCTAACATTACCTCATACATTTTTACTATCTTTTCCAACACAGTGAAGGGCGGCTACTCATCCCTTTGGCAAATGCAGACATTGAGGCTGGGAACTAAATAAATGAGATCAGGTATCAGTGTAATAAGCATTATTATATATGTATGAATTCAGTCCTCTTTTAGATTATATAAAAGGCACCTCATGCATGAATTAAGTTTGGCAATAGAATGAGTCAGTCAATTAGTAACTGGAGCCAGAAAATTGTAAGTGCCCTTTCTTTGAAAACTCATATGGGATACTGGACAAAAAGTGCAAAAGAAAAGTAACGTTCTAGTAAAAATATTTGTAACTGTGGATAAGCAATTTTAAATTTCATACTGCTGAAAATTTTCACAATACCACCACTAGGTAGGCATGTTTATAACTACGTACAGAAAAATACACTTAGAAACACAATTATAATTTAAATTTACATTTAAAAATCAGGATGCAGTCCCCAACAAATAAAATACGTAGAAGAAAATATTAAATTTTTGTATCATGTAAAGATATGAAAATTTATTTTAAAGTCCAAAAAGCTAAACATGGTCTAAGCTTATTACTCTGGGATCATTGCTTACTATTTCCATTCCTCATTCTCTGCTCTTTTGTTTTGTTTCAAGACAGTGTCTTGCTGTTTTGCCCAGGCTGGGGTGTAGTGGCACAATCTCGGCCCACTGCAACCTCTGGCCCCTGCGTTCAAGCGATTCTCCTGTCTCAGCCTCCCAAGTAGCTGGGAATACAGATGCTCGCCACCACGCCTAACTAACTTTTGTATTTTTTTAGTAGAGATGGGGTTTCCCTATGTTGTCCAGGTTGGTCTTGAACTCCTGACCTCAGGTTATCCGCCCTCCTCGGCCACCCAAAGTGTAGGATTACAGGCGTGAGCCACTGTGGCTGGCCTCCCAGGTCTTTGAAACACTCAGAGCATACACACAAACACAAAACAAACAACCAGGTCACATTAAATGTGCTTCAGTTGCTGCACTCTGCCATGCTATCTCTTACCATGATTTTACCCACGTTGATCCCTCTGCCAAGATAACTTTTTCTTCTTACCTTCATATCTTTTACTTTTTTTGATATCTCATCATTTTTAACTATTTTATTTTTAAAAGGAAATCGTAACAATTAGCATGATTTTTTGTGATAATTAAATGAGTTAATACTTGCAAAACACGTAGGATAGTTACAGAAACATACAAAGAGTAATATATGTTATTTTTAATATTATTGCTCACCCTACAGATATCTGCCTAAGAACCATTTCCATCTGCAAGTCTCCTCTGGCGCTTCTAATAGTAGGCTTACATACCAAATGTGCAACATCTACGTGCCCTGACGTATTTCATGCTGTGTTACAATTGTGGATGCTTACCTGTATACTCCCTCCGCTCGTCTGTAACATCACTGAGAAATGGTACTCTATCTTTTTGTCTCATACAATAACTATCAAAAAGAGAAAAATAAAGATGATATCCTAAAAACAACATGCATGGGGCATGCCAGAAGATGATATGGACTGTAGACGCATCCCTATCTAAATTGTTTGAGGACCGCTGATTTAGTTTTTGAAAGAGGAAGTGAAAAACATTTTATGGTGATTAAAAAGAAAGGCCAAAATGGTATCAAAAAATTAGGTGAAAAGCAACCGAAATTATAAAGGTTGAGTATACATAGATACACATTTGGTAAAGAAAAAAATTTTTTTAAATTCAGTTACAATAGCATATTCACCAACTGTGTTAATTTGGGTTATACAGAGAAACGTAACGAATAGAATATTAGGTATAGATAGATTGGATAGGCAGAGAGAGAGAGATTTATTTTAAGGAATTAGCTTATGTAATTTTGGAGTCTGGCAAGTCAAAAATCTGCAAGGTAGGCCAGAAGTTGGGAGACCCAAGGAAGAAGTCATATTGCAGCTCCAACTCCAGTCCAAAAGTAATCTGTTGGCCAAATACCTTGTCCTTCAGAAGACACCAGTGTTTTTTCTCTTAAAGTCTTCAAGTAATTATTAGATGATGCATATCCCCACGTTATGGAAGGTAATCTGCTGTATTCAAACTCTACTGATTGAAATGTTACCCTTCAGAAATAACTACACAGCAACATCTAGACTTGCATTTGACCAAATATCTGGGTACTATGACCTACCTAAGTTGAAACATAAAATTAACCATCACAACACTAGAAAAGCGAGGTTTGAATTAATTTGTTCTCTCTAGGTTTTACCCATTGGCCAGTTTATTTAGTCTCTTTCGTTTCAAAACAAAAGTTATAAAGAGACCAGGTTTGGAAAATGAGGTGCCCGATGGAATCTGCCTGCCCTAGGCCTTGCTTTTGAATAATTAATGACTACTTTTTATTTGTGGCAGTATTCCTGTTATTAATTAGAGTAATTCTTTGCTATATTTTGCTGTTATAAGCACAGCCTTATATTCCAAAGGCCTGAATCTAAATTATTGAATATCATTAGTAAAGTAACTCTAATAAAATATTCACAAACTTTTGTGGCAGCCTTCAAATATCTACAGAAAAGCAAACAATAATTTATCATTGTAAGTATTACAAGGTCATTATGAATTAAAAATGAAAGGTGTTTTTAAAACAGATTAGTGCATGGCAGATGGCAAATTCACAATAAATGATATTGTTAGTTTGATTACCACTTTACCTTTCTGTTAGAAGAGCAAACAAGTAAGAGAATAAGAATAAAAATCAGGTCAATGTCGACTAAGGCCTATCTTAATCCATACATAAACTTATGCATGACTTAATATACTTTTACACCTTCCAAATGTTTGCATGACAACATACTAAAATATAATTTCAAACTGTTAAAAAATAAATGACCAAGAAAGTAAGATTACCACAATTATCTTCATATCCTGTATAGAGAAAGAAATTAACTTCGGAGTATTGTACCAGCCTCAATGTGTATCTTGCAATTACGTATTTCTTGTTATAATAGAGATTGATTCGTAATCATATAGCCACATACGAGTCTAGCTTGTCAGTGCAATATGCCATCAAAAGGGGAAAATAACTACTTAGGGAGAAGTTAGGTAAAGAGCTCTTTAGGCCGACCTTTTGCTGATAAATTGATGATGTTCTCATTAGCAGCAACCCTGCTGTTTGCCCTCAATAAAAGATAACATCCTGCTGTTAACGTAATTTCCATTTTTGTGATTTAATGACACAATTACATTGAAGATACTTTTTCCAAATGGATTAGGGTTTAAAAGAAGGTAAAAATGTTTTAAACATTTGTATTCTGTTTTCCCTGAACCAAATAATATTTTTCACATTGTGTGATTATATATGATAAATATATCAGAATGGTGGATGACATTCAAGTCATTTTTCAACATACTTGCTACTAAAAATAAGTTATTAAACTTTGTGTTATAAATATTTTAATATTTTTTTCTTGTGGCACAGTTAGCATTATTGTCCATAGAATAGTCAAATTAATTTATTTTATACCATGAAAATTATTACATCTTTTTCTCTGAAATTCAGATAACTCTTTTCATAATTTAATTGAATCCTGATATTACAGAAACCTGGTCATTAGATATATTTTCTGAAGGGAAGCAGCATGTCATTATGGGGAGAGCAGAGACTTTGAAATCTGGCAGATACATGTTTAAATTTTGGCTTTAGCCTTTATTAGATAAGTGATTTTGAACAAATCATAGTCCTTAGAAAAATGTTAGTTTTTTTCATCTGATGAAGTAGTGAATGGAAAATTAGATAATGGATATAAATCATATGGCTTATAACTGGTGCCAAAGTTCAGACCTTTCAACTTGGGGCATCTAATGATTTAATAAAGGAGAACACCAAGGAAGGAGTTTCCTTCATTGTTGAGTCTCTTGCCTTGATTCATGAGACAATTAAATAATCTGTAAATTGTGATATATATATAATTTCTGTGGGAATCATTGTTTCTTTATTTTATTATGACTCAAATGTTTGTCCATAAAATACTATTAGTATATTTCTTAATTGTAGTGGACCGTTTGTTTTTGAGGAAAAAACATACAAATGAAAAGCTCAAGAGAAATCATGTAAATATTGAACACATATGTAGAACACTGAGGCTCCTATAATCAATTCCAAAATAAAGGGAAGGCTATTACCAGACAGTCCTCCCACCACACACACAAACACACACACACACACACACACACACCCCGGCACACACACTTTCCCACAGACATGAGTACCTGGAAAAGAAAAGACAGAATAGTGGCACCTTAGTTGGGCAACTGCTGCACTCAGAGGAAAAACAGGGATCTCCTAAATGTCAGAAACCAGCAGAGATTGCTGTCCCCTGCTGGGTGCAAAAAAGATATTGTAGGCTGGTGGAACACTAGAATTTCTGGTAGAAATAGCACTGTTACGACCAAGGCAGAAACACCTTAGAATTTCCCAGAAATATTAGGGGCCAGATTTTGCAGATATTTAGATGTCTATTATAAACAACTGGAGACAGACAGCAGGCAAAACCTGAAAATATTTGTTTTCAAAGTTATGTAACAACATAGCTTTCTATAACTGTATGGCATATTACCATTGTGCTGTGTCAAAAACAGTACAGATTTGCCCTTTACGAAAACAATATTGTGTATGTGTATATATGTGTGTACGTGTGTGGTGTGTGTGTATAGGATATAGAAACATTTATATATAAGGTAGCAAATATAATATATATTAAATTGACCATGAAATATGTGGATCTGTAGATTCATGTAGATCTGTATATTTAAGTACACCATGAAATACATGACTCTGAAGAAAAAATGTTCAGAAGCAGAACATCTCTAAACAATGTCAAAAGTCTTAGTTCTACAATTCATTTTTCTGTACACCAATATGTAAATAAATATTTCAACATTCTACACATTAATATTGTAATATGTTTAAACTGTCACATTTTTATATCCCAAAGTGATCTATTGCAAGCATATTGGTTTTGTTTGTTTGTTTCTTTGTTTGTTTGTGTTTGTTTTTTGAGACGGCGTCTCGCTCTGTTGCCCAGGCTGGAGTGAGTGGCGCGATCTGGGCTCACTGCAAGCTCCGCCCCCCCGGGTTCCGCCATTCTCCTGCCTCAGCCTCCCGAGTAGCTGGGACTACGGGGGCCGCCACCTCGCCCGGCTAGTTTTTTGTTTTCGTCTTTTCAGTAGAGACGGGGTTTCACTGTGTTAGCCAGGATGATCTCATCTCCTGACCTCGTGTCCCACCCGCCTCGGCTGCAGTGCTGGGATTACAGGCATGAGCCACTGCGCCTGGCCACAAGCATATTGCCAATAGCTCAGGTAAATATATACATTTTAACTCACCATTTTACTACATAAAATTTATTGTTTAAGGTTATTAAATTATTAACGCACTGAGTGTATTATATAAAGGTAGACATTTTGATCATCTAAATTGGAAACTTTAACTAATATTTCCTGAACTTTTATTAAAAAAAAATGAGGGTTTGTTTTTATATTATTTATACTGTGAATTCAACATTAGCAAATTGTTGAGAATACAATTAAAAACTCATCGTATTATTGAACTCATTGTATATATTTAAATAAGAATACAATACTTTTTCCTGTAAAAGTGTTTACTTTTCCATGGTTGTTTAATTCAAGACAGACCAGTGATCACTTACTTCAGTTTTGAACAATCCTTTTAACTTTCTATAGCAAAGGCTGTTAAATGAAATAATACCTGTAATTAAGATTTTTCTATAATTTTTAAATTTAGAATTTTAAATTTCATTTAATCAACCATCTTTAATCTTTTATAATTTCCAAAAACCACAATTAAGTGGGCCTCCAGAAGACAATTAAGAGTATCAGTTCCCAAGTTCTGATTTACACTGATTCATTATTGACAATATGCCTTTCTCTCATCTTACATCTTTCAAAGGTACTGATCCTTTTTATCCTCACCCTTTATACATAAAACTGGGTATTGGATTCCTGGATTCAACCTGGGCTCAATGTCATCACTATTCATAACATTTCTCTTATTCTATCACTTTTAGACCATTTAGGTTTATTAAAGTCAATACCGGTTCCCCATCTCTTAGTACTTCCTGCATGAATGGCGATCCAGCAGCCATCTAAAACAACTAGCCAGGTAAATGGAAACTTTGCTCAAATGCATTTGTACAATTAAGACCAGAATAATGAGAGAAATCCTCCATAATACATTTAGAAAGAGCACAATGCTGTTTTCAAAATTTAGATGTCACTCATGTCTCTCCATTATTATCATGTGTAATTATTGAAATAATGAAAGATTTTACAAGTTTGTACTTAATGGTCCCGTGAAGCACATAAACTCCACTGTTAATTCCATACTATAGATATCAAAGATGGAGTAATTCAGACTGAGTTTACAGAAACAACATACATTTTAATCCAGTCACAGAATAAAGATATCATTATGAAACATTCCATGAGTCTACCATTTCAAAAAGCCCAACTAAGCCACATGAATAAATAAATCCATAAATAAATAAAACAAAAAATGGATATGAGATATTCATCATCCACAGATCTATAAATATACATCTTTATATGAATTAATATTAAATTAATTTTGCTATAGGTCAAGAAAGCTTGAGAATGCAAGGGTGTGATGAAGGCAGAAAATACGGTTAAGGAAGTGAGAAAAGTAGGATCTGACAGCTTAAGATTGGTAAATTCACAACAGCAAAGATGTGGAATCAACCCAAATGTCCATCAGTGACAGACTGGATTAAGAAATGTGGCACATATACACCATACACCATGGAATACTATGCAGCCATAAAAAAGGATGGGTTTGTGTTCTTTGTAGGGACATGGATGCAGCTGGAAACCATCATTGTCAGCAAACTATTGCAAGAACAGAAAACCAAACACCGCATGTTCTCACTCATAGGTGGGAATTGAACAATGAGATCACTTGGACACAGGAAGGGGAACATCACACACTGGGGCCTATTGTGAGGTGGGGGAAGGGGGGAGGGATAGCATTAGGAGATATACCTGATGTAAATGATGAGTTAATGTGTGCAGCACACCAACATGGCACATGTAAACATATGTAACAAATCTGCACATTGTTGTGCACATGTACCCTAGAACTTAAAGTATAAAAAAAAAAAAATTAGTAAATTATCATATGGGATATTAGAAGCAAAGAACAACCCTAAAAGATAGTAGGATAATTTTTTGTAATAGAATAATGTGTTCTAAATTATTTTATGAATTGTACATTTATATAAAATGTAAATTTTATGTTTTTTTTATGTTTTAAAGCTTTAAAATAGTATTGCACAATAAAATGACAATATAAATTAGTCTATTGTATCAGAAAGTTAAAATAAAGTGAAAGCTTAGTAAACCTTAAACTTCATAGAAAAGATAGCAAAATATTCTAATCGGTTGCATTTTGAAGTATAGCGCCTTTAAAAAAATATATATGAGATAATATAAATTAATTAGGTTGAGGAAACATAGATCATTGTTTTTTTCCAAAATTGTTTTACTGGTTAATGTCAAAAAGGCATCTTAAAATTAGTGCTCCTATCTCCCATTTACTGTTCTTTCCACATCAAATCCTTACTTCTTTTAGATATCAATTACCAGTTTAAAAGTAAGTATGTAATAGTTGTAACTCTCTATAATTATGTTTTCTTCCATTAACTTTCAACTTCATCTTCCATTGTTTTTCTTCTGTTGTTCTGGGTCTAGTGTCTTACCATACAAAGGATATTGATTATGACTTAGTTGGTATATGAGGTTTGAAGGAGTGTTTCTGTTTTGAGTCCTGAAAGTGTGTTTGAAAATTAAATCAACAACAACAACAAACGCGTTTTTTTGGTTGTAAGAGTACTTTTTGTTTGAGTAGGAAAAAACGTTTAGTAATATGTCAAGTTAAAGAATCCAAAACAATGATTACATTTAACACATGGAAGAGAAATATTATTTTAAAAATATAGCATATATGGTTTGCCAATTGTATGCAAGCACTTTTGTGGGTGACAGGCCGATTCAACACCTTATAAAATGTCATTCACATTTGTGGACAATATTGACACTGACCAATAACCAATTTCCTCTCCTTGAGCGTTGCAGACACAATAGTTTCTGCTCATTTCCAGTTAGGCACGGGTATAGACTAGTTCTGGGTAAAGAAATGTGAGTAGAAGTCATGTTTGTTTTTTACAGTTGAGATAGAGTAAAGCTCATGTGACATTCTCTGTTCACTCTCTCTTTCTCTCTCTCTCACTCCAGCAGTGATTGTAAAAGTTCTGAGGTTGTTACTGCATCAAAATTTAGTCTACATTGACTGTAATACTGTTAAACATAATTTCAAACATACATCATGATGATTCCTTACAACCCTGTACAGGAAGGCCAAGGGTAGAAGTCAAAGCCTGGCAGGAATCTTACGTACCTAAAGACAAAAGCAGATGGTATAAGTGACATCTGCCAACAGACATATGAGGAGGATTCAGAAAAATTCACATAGGGCATCAGTTACATACATGATTTGAGTTACCCTCAGTACCTGTGTTTTCAATGTGAACTGGTTTAGCTAATACATGATCTCAAGGATAAGAACACCAGAGACAGAATCAGGATAGCAAAACAATAGTTTTCTAAATGACCTGAATCATTTGTAAATTATCTACAATATTCAAATCCTATAAGACTAGAAGTTATATCATGTTCCACTTACTCTGTGAATGAAAGTCCCAGTTTTAGAGGAGAGGAGAGGAGAGAAGGACTGTGACCACTGCATGTTAAATCTCAACCATTCATATTTCTCTTCATTTAATTAACTCGCTTTCTGGAAGAGCTTGATGTTCGGTTTGACTACTCAGTTTTTACTTCACGAGCACTACATCCTCATTTTTTAGGGCCTTCCTTTTATGTATCATAAGTTTCTGCAATTTACTGTCTGAACACTGTGTAATTTTAACTTCCAGACAATTATTCTATTCACATTATGCCATGCAAAATTGATCCTTATCTGACATTCTTTCAACCTATACTAGTCTCCAAGCACACACACACACACACGTACACACACACACACACACGTACACACACACACACGTACACACACACACACACACGTACACACACACACACACGTACACACACACACACACACGCTTACACTGCCCCCAAGTCTCTGGTTTTTGTTCTGGTTCGATTGAAAGGAACTGACTCCAGCACAGTGAACTGGACATGCAAGTAAGAAACCCTGTATTCACACGTGACACAATATAGAGACACTCTAGGCAAGAGCAGAAAATCAGCAATAATATCTAATGAGCCAACCAGCCAATCTGGGCATCAAGTGGATATAAAACTTGGCCGCAGGGCTTCCCTTGCAGATCCAATGTAAGTAACTAATGATAAAAGTCTTATGTATACTATGCAAATTAAAATAGTATCTAACATTTTTAAGGAAAGACACTTAGAAATATATTTCTATATTAATCATAAAAAGTCAAACTCACACTTAAGCCTTCAATTAGCTGATACATTCTTTAAATGATTTTTCAATACACTAACACCTAGAAGGGAAAGATAAAACTTATTATAATAAAAAAGGATGCACATTGTTGAGAAATCAATAGGCAATTTTGTCCATAGACCCCTTCTTTTTCCTTGCCCCGAGGTGCGTGAAAACAAATAGCTAGACAGTGGTTTCTGATTTTTATATATAATTGCAAATCCTTCAGTTCTGGTTTAGGCATAGGCATTTGCATATTATAGCTAATGTTTATTGATATATATTTTCCTAAATTTACAAAGTAGTAATGAGAAAACAAATAAAATATAAAATTTAGGCTTTCTTTTACTTTGTCAATTTTGATTTAACCGAATCTCATTCTAAAGATTATGAAGACTGACCATATCAGTAATAAATGAACACTGATATTTTTTAATTTAAAAGATATTTGGAGGTCCTTAATGATTTTTTTTCACTTACATTTAATCTTCTAAGTTTTTTTTCACTTACATTTAATGTTCTAATTTATCTTTAATTTTTATGTTGTGTCTCTTATTTTCAAGCTTCAATTTCTTCCATGCCTGGGTCATAGAACTAGACTTACCTGCCCCACAAATGTCATTATCAGTATGTACTTTATTTTAATCAAGTCCATGTCCTCAGAGGATTCCCTTTCTTACGTCATGCATTGAAAACGCAGTGGTGGAGTCTTAGGATAGAAAATAATACATGCCCTTCATACAAACAGCCTAAGAACAAGTACAACAGCACGGTGCCTTGAGGAGGGCACTGTGGAGAATAATGCAAGAGGACAGGGCGGACAGAGCAGACAATCTGAGCCCACTTCCCAATTTGGCCCAAGACAGGCAGGAGAGGGAGACAGCACAACGTTTATTTTTTAACATATATCAATTCATATTTGAAGTTCCAGGGTATATGTACAGGATGTGCAGGTTTGTTACATGGGTAGACGTGGTTTGCCATGGTGGTTTGCTACACAGAACAACCCATCACCCAGGTATTAAGCACAGCAATTAGAGAAAACTCTCAAGGATTCAAGGGAGTATAAAAATTAATTTTAAAATAAATTATTATGTGGAATTGTTATTTAATACTTATTGAAAAAAGTTAATTCTATTAGAAAAAGCAGACATTAATTCTTTTCTTTAGATTCAAAGTAAATGGAAATAATATACTGGATAAATATATAGAGAGTTAATGGCTTTTAATCCTTTTTATTAACTCAGGCTACTGGAGCCACATAATAACCTCAATGTCTAATGAATAAATTATTTCAGAATAAAGTTCTTTTCGGAGAGTAGTATTTAATTGTTGAATGTCCTTTATCTCAAGAGAATTGATTTGCATTTAAATGAACAGTCCTTCAAGTAATTATCCATGTAGAAATGTTTTTAATATAAAAAGTGTTGAGTACCTGTTTTAGTACATATAGAAATTATGGTGTACTTTGGTTAACACTGATAATGTAAGACAATTAAATTAATACCTTACAAATTATATTCTACCACTTAATAAACAAATTAAAGATTCTTAAGGAAATAATATATTATCCACTTCAAATTAAGCAACAGCAATTTTTTACTATTTTGAGCATCAATTACATCTTGATAGGATAATTATGTGTGTGCCATTTAAAAACATAAACAAATCCCTCAATTATCATCATTATTTACTAATATCAAAATTTTTACTCCAGGAGAAACATACCTCAGAGATATTGTGGGTTTGTTTTCAGACCACTGCAATAAAGTGAATATCACAATAAAGCAAGTCCTATGAATTTCTGTGGCTTCCCCATGCATATAAAAGTTATGTGTACACTGTACTATAGTGTACTAAGTATTCAATAGTATTATGTGTAAAAAAAGTACATAAATTAATTACAAATATATTATTGCTAAAAAATGCTGATGATCATCTGATATTTTGGTGAATCATAGACTTTTTGCTGATGAGTGATCATGACTCCATGTTATTGGCTGCTGATTGATCAGGATGGTGGTTGCTGAAGGTTGAGGTGGCTGTGGCAGTATCCGTAAAAAAAGATAACAACAAAATTTGCTGTATCATTTGACTGTTCATTTCATGAAAGATTTTTCTGTAGCATGCAATGCTGTGGATAGCACTTTATCCACAGTAGGGCATCTTTCAAAATTAGAGTCAACCCTCTCAAACCCTACCATTGCTTTATAAACTAGGTCTACGCAACATCCTAAATCCTGTGTTGTTTCAACAATGTTCATAGCATCTTCATCAAGACTAGATTTCATCTCAAGAAACTACTTTCTTTGTTTATTCCAAGAAGCAAATTCTCATCCATTCAAGTTTTACCATGAGATAGCAGCAATTCAGTCACATTTTCAAACTCCACTTCTAACTCTAGTTCTTTTGCTATTTCCACCACATTTGCAGTTATGTCTGCCACTGAAGTCTTGAGCTCCTTGAAGGTACCTATGAGGGCTGAAACAATTTCTTCCAAACTCTTGTTAATGTTGGTATTTTGACCTCCCATGACTCATAAATGTTCTCAGTGAGATCTAGAATGGTTAATCCTTTCTGACTTTGCCCAGATCCATCGGAAGAATCACTGTCTTTGGCAACCAGAGACTTAGAAAATGTATGTATGAAACCATAAGACTTGAACATCAAAATTCTCCTTGATCCATGAGCTTCAGAATGGATGTTGTGTTAGTAGGCATCAAAACAACATTAATCTCCCTAGACATCTTTATTAGCACTATCAGGTGACCAGGTGCATTGTCAATAAGCAGGAATATTTTTTCTAAGTAGAAGGCCTCAACATTGGGCCTCAAACATTCAGTAAACCATGCTGTGAACAGGTATGTTTTTATCCAGGCTTTGTTATTTCACCTGTAGAGCACAAGCAAAGTAGATTTAGCATAATTCTTAATAGCACTAAGATTTTTGAAATGGTACATGAGCATTGTGACAAATTAAATCCACCAGCTGCATAAGCTTCTATCCAGAGAGTCAATCAGTCCTTTGAAGATCTGAAACCAGGAAGTAACCTTTCTTTAGCTATGAAAGCCCTAGATGGCAAGTTTTTCCAATAAAAGACCATTTTGTCTATATTAAAAATCAGTTGTTTATGATAGCCACATTCATCAATGATCTTAGCCCTATTTTCTGGATAACTTGCTATAGCTTCTACATCAGCATTTTCTGCTTCACCTTGCACTTTTATGTTTTGCTTTCTTTTCTCAAACCTCTGAACCGACCTCTGCTAGCTTCAAACTCTTTTTTTTTTTTTTTTTCTCGGCACCTTTCTCACTTCTCCTTTAGCCTTCATGGAATTAAAGCGAGTAAGAGCCTTGCTCTGAATTAGGCTTTGGCTAAGGGAAGTATACTAGCTGATTTAATCTTCTGTCCGGAGAGCCAAAAATTCCTCCATATCACCAATAAGGCAGTATTACTTTCTTATCACTTGTGCATTCACTGGAGTAGCACATCTAATTTCTCTTGAGAACTTTCCCTTTGCATTCATAATATAGCTATTTGGTACAAGAGGCTTAGTTTGGAGCAGATTTCAGCTGTTGACATACCCTTTTCACTATACTTAATTATTCCTACCTTTCTATTTACAGTTAAAGACATGCAACTTTTCCCTTCACTTGAACATTTAGAGGCCATTGTATGGTTATCATTTGGCCTAATTCTAATACTGTTGTGTTTCAGAGAATAGGGAGTCCTGAGGAGAGGAAGGCAGACAAGGGAAAGACAAGGAAAACACTGGTCAGGGGAGCAGTCAGAACACATAAAACATGTGTTGATTAAGTTTGACTACTAACATAGGCACAGTTTGTGTCACCCCAAACAATCAGTAACATCAAGGATTGCTAATCGCACATCACCATAACATATAGAATCACCATAACATATATAATCATAGCATAAAGTTAAAAATATTGTGGAAATTATCAAAAGGTGACAAAGACAAAAAGCGAGCACATGCTGTTGTAAAAATGGGGCTGATAGACTTGCTCAATGCAAGTCTATCAATTTGTAAAAAACTTCAATTTGTAAAAAATGCGTTATATACAGAGAACAACAAAGTGAAGTTCAATAAAACAAGTTTTACCTGTATGTGTTAACCTTTAAAAACCACCCAGCACAAATATGTAAGATTGTGGAAATGTATAAACTGAATATATGTATTATCTTACACATACAAAAAATGCTTAGAAATTATTCCAAATTAATAAACTAATTTTGCATGTTAAGTGCTGTAGAATGTTTATGATCACTTAAATCCTTATGAAAAACTGTACCTCTAATGCACTTCTAAGATTATCTCGCCATTATTTATTTATTTATTTTTTTTATTATTATACTTTAAGTTCTAGGGTAGATGTGCACAATGTGCAGGTTTGTTACATATGTATACATGTGCCATGTTGGTGTGCTGCACCCATTAACTCATCATTTACAATAGGTATATCTCCTAATGCTATCCCTCCTCCCTACCCCCTCCTCACAATAGGCCCCGGTGTGTGATGTTCCCCTTCCTGTGTCCAAGTGATCTCATTGTTCAATTCCCACTATACCCAAAGGATTATAAATCATGTTGCTATAAAGACACAAGCACATGTATGTTTATTGCAGCACTATTCACAATAGCAAAGACTTGGAATCAACCCAAATGTCCATCAGTGACAGACTGGATTAAGAAAATGTGGCACATACACACCATGGAATACTGTGCAGCCATGAAAAAGGATGAGTTTGTGTCCTTTGTAGGGACAGGGATGCAGCTGGAAACCATCATTCTCAGCAAACTATCGCAAGAACAGAAAGTCATTATTTTTAATGTAAAGAAATGACAGCCATACATTTACTTTGTTAAGCTACTAATATAATCCTTTACCCAATATTGAAAATCTTCTGGTTTCTATTCAATCTATTTACTTTTTTCCAACTCATTTAGAAAGAGTAATGAATCGCCTCTAATTTAAAATGGGGAAAGAAAATTAAAAACAAATATGCTTACATATATACTGTTCTCTTTCTAGTATGAGTAGGCTGTCTCTTTCAGTTCTCTTTATATAACATACTACATAAAATTAGGATTAACTTGCAGCTGATGTGAAATAGCTCTTTGGTTATGTCCAGACATGTATGGAACTACAGCACTGAGCAACTGGCCAAGACAGCATTAAAATTTAATAATACTGATTTTTAATATACTGTTTAAAGTCCTGAAATCATGCTGGATATTCCTTGTGCAAACTTGTATATATTGTTTATTAAGAATGCATAGAATAATTTTTCATCATCTGCATCTCATTTGGGATATGTAACCAGTGGGATATAAAATATTTCATAACCAGTGTGATATAGAATATTTCATTATATCTACATTTGTACCTTTGTTTATCTAAGAATGAAATACCTTGAATATATTGGTGGTTTATGCGTCATAGACAAATTGTTTGTTTTGCAACTCTTTAATCTGAGCTTGGATATTTCAGAACTTTTTAATTGTGTCTGTATTTTGTATCCCTCCCTTGGAAAAGAAACCATAAGTTTTGAAAACTATATTTAAAAAAATTCAAATCTCAACCCATAGAACATATAGCAAATGGAGAAACATTAAAGAAAATCTTCTAAATCTTGGTAAGAAGAACAAAATCTTGTGCACTTGTTCTGCAATCTGCTATTCCCTCTCTGATGTCCCAGCCCAGGCACTGAAGGCTCTATTCTGGAATGTGTTGTCAAGAACAAATGGTTCCCGCTCCCCGCAGGTTCCCAGGCTAAGGCTCTCTCCCTAGAATGGGAAGGCTGCTGACATCTCACCCTCATCGGTAGGGTGGAAAGTCTACTTCAACAAGACAAGAATCTTGGGCCCCAATCACCCTCCTGTGGCTCATTCATATGGCATGCTGGAAGAGGTTGAGAAGACCTGGGACTATTGCCCTGACAATAACCCATGCATAAAAAAGGGCCATCATTTTGAGAGAAGTCAGTCACTGTTCCTGCCACCAGCTTCACAGAAATTCCATAGAGTATTATCCCAGAAGGAAAAACAGGATCGTTGCTCTCTCTAAATGAACTAACGTTTTGTGAGAATGTGAAGCCTAAGGATACAGTCAAAAACAATGGTGGTTTTTGTGAAAAGTAGTTATAAGGAATCTTGTAGTTACCTAACAGCAACAAGCTAAACAAGTTAGACATGAAAAGAGAAAACTGTCTAAGGAAACAGCTAAAAGAGAGATCTCCTGAGATCAAAACAAGATTCAAGATAAGTCAATGATTCTCCCTGCCAAGATCCCAAATCTCACTGGTTTAGGTTTCGGAAGAGTTTATGCCCGGGATATTGACAACAACACTGTTTTTGTTTTCAGTGAGCAAACAGTGGAGGCTACCAGATGGGTGTGACATGAACAGAGGTAGATCTACTCTATTTTTGACAGACCATCAGGGAAAAAGTCAGTCAGAGGGAACCCTGTCATCCTAGGGTGGCTGTGTGCCACCTTAGAACAACTTTTTTAAGCATGCTACTTACACCCTATGAGCGAGCCATGGTTTGCATGCTCCGAGAAATGAAATTAGAGGCTACATACTTTGGGGAAAACGGGCTTCACTAAAGTAGTGCAGCCAAGTATCTAAATAAAAGCAAACAACAACAGGCTCTGGAAGTGAGTTCAGGTTTAGCAACTCAGTAGAACTGCAATAGTATACTATCTAAAATATTCAGTTTTCAACAATGTATTATATGTAAAGAAACAGGAATCCAATACACAAGAAGAAAAGCAAGCAAAAGAGGCTTTTTGAAAAGGCTGGGGTATCAACAGACAATGGCTTAAATAGATAGTGTAAATATTTTCAGAAAAAACAAAGAAAACCAAGCTTAAAGAAGTAAAGGAAGGCATAATGACACTTTCATTAAATCAAGAACGTCAATAAAGAGATTAAAATTACAACGAAGAATCAAATAGAAATTTTTGAGGTGAAAAGTACAATAATTGAAATGAAAAAATAAAATCATTACAGTCTCTCACCAGTAGTTGTGAGCTGGCAAAAGAAACAGCAAATATAAAGAGATGAAATGATCTGAAAACCAGAGGGATAAAAAGAGAATGAGGAAAAACCAATAGAATCTCAGAGAAATATGGGACACCATTGAGCACATCACCATGCCCGCAATGGGAATGCCAGAGAAGAAGAGAGATTGGGTCAGAGAAAATGCTTAAAGAAATAATGACTGAGGCCGGGCGCGGTGGCTCACGCCTGTAATCGCAGCACTTTGGGAGGCGGAGGCAGGTGGATCACGAGGTCAGGAGATGGAGACTATCCTGGCTAACACGGTGAAACCCCGTCTCTACTAAAAATACAACAAATTAGCCGGGCGTGGTGGCAGCGCCTGCAGTCCCAGCTACTCGGGAGGCTGAGGCAGGAGAATGGCGGGAACCCGGGAGGCGGAGCTTGCAGTGAGCAGAGAAGAGATGGCGCCGCTCACTCCAGCCTGGGCGACAGAGCCAGACTCCGTCTCCAAAAAAAAAAAAAAAAAAAAAAGAAATAAACTGAAAATCTCACCAATTTCATGAAAATATTTCCATACACAATCAAGAAACTCAACAACTCTAAATAGTATAAATGCAAAGAGGTCCTGTGCCCCCAGCCACAAAAACAGTTAAAATGTTGAAAGACAATGGCAAAGAGAAAATCATGAAAGAAACAAAAAAGTTCCTTCTTACATACAATAGAACCAAAATAAGATTAAAAACTGACTCCTAAACAGAAACACTGGGTAATTTCTTAGGATTTCTAAATAGCCTCAAATCTAGTATCTTAAGCAGAAACTTTAGGCCCAAGAGAGAGGAGAATATTGAAAAACATTTTTAGTGACTTACTCGGTGTCATTTTTAGTCACGATTGTACAGAGAAACAGAATTGATAAGATGTAGCTAGATGGGTGATGGATGGCTGGGCGGATAGACAGATAGGCAGATTGATTTATTTATTTTAAGGAACTAGCTCATGTGATTGTAGAGACCTGGTACATCCAAAATCTCATGCAGGAGGCTGATTGGCTGGAGACTCAGGAGAGAGTTGCAGTTCAAGTCCAAAGACAGTGAGCTGGGAAACCAGGTACAACCAATGCTGCAGTTGAAGTCTGAAGACAGTCTGCTGGAGAATTCTCTCTTGTTTGGGGAGGTCAGACTTGTATTCTGTTGAGGCCTTCAACTAATTGGATAAGGTCAACCAACATTATGAAGTACAATCGGCTTTATTCAAAGTCTACCAGTTAAATCTCATCCAAAAGTATGCTCATGGAAACATCCAGAATAATGTTTGACCGATTATCTGGGCACTAAATGAACCACAACAGTAACCAGTCAAGAGTTCCTTTACTGACAGTTCAAGAACAAAGGGAATAACATCTGTGGCTTATCAAATAGCACTGCCAGTCATCCAAGTGCAGTCAAATATTATCTAATGATCATGTATTTAATTTAAAAATACTCTTAGAACATATTTATTTCAGAACTTGTAAAAATACTTTAAAAGAAGTAAATTCAATTCAATGAAATCAGTATTTTTGAACTTTGCTGTTTAGATTATTTTCCAGTGTTAAATCTTTTTTTTTTTTTTTTTTTTTTTTGCAATGCATTCTCTCTTAGAAGCAGCTGAAAGTGTGCCAATTAATTACTTTTCATTTTGGTTCACAATGAGTTTTTTCTTTATTTTTATAACCCCATGCTAATTTTCTACTTCAGTGAATTTAAGACAAAACAAAATGAATCTATTTCAAATAGGCAAAAATTAACTCAATATTTCTTTTTCTATTAAGAGGCACAAACCCTTTTTAAACTTTCATCTATCGTTAATTTATATTCAAATTTTAGCCTATAACAAAGGTTATCAATCCTCTATTATTTCAATTTGTTTTCGGCCACCTTCTCCATCATTTCAATGATAGTACTAGTTTGAGTAGTCCAAGGTTATGAAATGCTACGTCATCACAGTTTAACAACATCAGGTCAGGGTGGTGACTTGCAAGGCCAGATTACTGCCATTAACAGCCTAATTGTGGTCAGTTTCTTGCCATGGTCACCGTTCACCAGTGTTCCTCCTTCCTGTAGTGTGGTTACCATGCATCACAGTTGCCCTCTTCTGCCAACCATGTGGAAGATTCTGAATTTTATCATATTCAGATATAGAAGCTTTATTTGTTGTTACACACTGGCAAAAAATATAAAATAGTGTCAATTGTGGATGTTCAGGAAAGATATATAGCTTTGTGATCATCTAATTGCCTGTGCTTGATATTAAGTGCATCTGCTCCCTAAGATCAACAGAATTTGCAACGAGAAATTTTCTTCACAATGTTAATTTTTAAATCTAGAATCACCGAGTGCTGAAAGATGATTCATGCAGATACATGGTGTTATGCCTGTTCAGATATTCTTATACCAAATAATTTCGTTGTCAGAACCTGTATCTGCTGGATTCAGAGGCTTTCTTGCCTGAATAGACTTAGATGTGAACGCCACATTCTCATTGCTTGGTTTCCTTTTTGAAGACTGTATTAGTTTGTTATGGCTGTCATAATAATATAGCACACATTTGGGATGGCTTAAGCAACAGAAACATATTACCTTACAATGATGGAGGCTAGAAATCTGAGACAAACGTGTCAGGAGGGTTGGTCTCTTCTGAGGCTTGGTCCTTTCTCCTTGTCTTGTACCTAGCTATCTTCTCCCTTGTCTTCACTTGGTCTTCCCTCTGTGTGTTTCTGTGTCACAATCTCTTCTTATTATAAGGACACAACTCATATTTGATTAGGGCCAACCATATGGGCTCATCTTAAAATAATAACCTCTTTAAGGGCCTTATCTCCAAATATAGTCACATTCTGAGGAATTTGGGGTTAGAACTTCAACATAGGAATTTAAAGGGCAAACAATTCACTGCGGAGTCCCCAAAAGATTATCTCTGTTCTTTAAAGGTAGTCATCTTTAAACTTGATATAATTGTGTAAGCAAGAATAGTATCAAATGAACTAAAGATAAATCTATATAACATAATCTAAATATAATTAAAACATTGCATTTCTATAAAATTGAGACTTGAAGTATTGAACAAAAACATTACCAGCAATAAGTTGTAATGCTTTGGAACACAACTTTGTTGTGTTATTTACAACTAATCAGTTACAAATTGTAAGAATCTGATTCATTGGTAATCATTAGTAGGAATTTATATTTATCTATAGATGAAGTAAATTATACATGAAGTTCTACTTAGAAAGTGATGGCTCACTGTGTTTTTCTATTTTTCAACAATATTGTCTTCTGACTATTACATACAAAACCAATGTAGAAAATGTGGAACACAGTTAGCAAGTACAGCATAGTGGAAGATGTGATCAGAGGTGTAAGAGGCAGGTGCAATCTGCGACAATTTCTGCAGGGGAATGTAAGAAGTTTGGCTTTTATTCTGTAATGAAAACCCCATGGCACCTTTTAGGACATAATGGTTGGTGACCACAGAGAAGACTTTGAATAAAAAAGAAAATAAAAATTACTAATACCTTCAAATGTTTGCTGATATGAAGTACTAAAATTTGGTAATTAGGCAAGTGTATAAAATAAGTTGATATAGATGTATAAACGTGTATATATAAAATATTTTCTGTAGGACAAATCATCTGTTATACAATCATGCTATTCATAAATGTCAATAGTAGTCACAGATTTATGGATAGGCTAGTCATTGAAACAGCTTGGGTAATCATACAAGATTTACATATCCAGAAGTTATTGAAGGAATTCAGTGGAGTCAAGACACCAAGCAGAAGGCCAAAAATGTTATTAAACTTGGGGAACAATTAGCATTCCCCCATTCCTGCAAAGGGTATACTGAAGTGCTAATCCTCAGTGCTTCAGGATCATTGTAGATGTAATTAGCTACAATGAACTCATACTGGAGTAGGGTAGGCACTTAATCCAATATGACATGTGTCTTCATAAAAAAGGCAATGTGGGCCGGGCGCGGTGGCTCAAGCCTGTAATCCCAGCACTTTGGGAGGCCGAGACGGGCGGATCACGAGGTCAGGAGATCGAGACCATCCTGGCTAACACGGTGAAACCCCGTCTCTCCTAAAAAATACAAAAAAACTAGCTGGGCGAGGTGGTGAGCGCCCGTAGTCCCAGGTACTCAGGAGGCTGAGGCAGGAGAATGGCCTGAACCCGGGAGGCGGAGCTTGCAGTGAGCTGAGATCCGGCCAGTGCACTCCAGCCTGGGCGACAGAGCGAGACTCCATCTCAAAAAAAAAAAAAAGGCAATGTGGCCATGTGAAGGCAGAGGCACACAGTGAGAATGCTATGTGAGAACAGAAGCATAGGCAGAGCTATGCAGCTGCAAGCCAAGGCATGGCAGTGGTTGCCAGCAAGTCACCATATGCTACAAATAGGCAAGGAAGAATTCTCCTACAGACTTCTGTGGGAGCTCAGCCCTGCCTACACCTTAATTTTAGACTTCCAGCCCCTAGAACTGTGACCAAATACATTTATGTTGTTTTAAGCTACCCAGTTCATGGTAGTTTGTTATGGCAGACCTAGGAAAATAATACAGGATCTAAAGTGCTTCTCCAGGGAGTACTTTGTCATTTATGATAACATCTATTTAAGTGAAGGTTACAACTCTGCTGAAACAGAATTGTTTCCTTCTAGCCCAACTTTATCTCTTAAAGGCAGAACTGGGATAACAAATACGTAGTGTTATGTGGTACTGCTGATGTGGTACTGCTACTTGGATAAGAAAAACAAAAACAAACAAACAATCCCAAGACTAAGGAAACTCCAGAAATAGATATACACATGTATGGAAATTTAAAATACGGTACAACAGGTATCTAAAAATTGAGGCATATCAATTGGATTATGCAATAAGCAATATTTGTATACTTCTGTATATATATATAATTCTGTGTATATATATAATTCTGTATATATATACTTCTGTATAAACATAGAATTATATATACTTCTGTATATATATAATTCTATATATATACTCTGTGTGTGTGTGTGTATATATATATATATATATATACTTCTGTAAGTCAATAAGAAAATAGCAACATGGTCAAAAATGAGCAAAGTATCATAAAAAATAAATAATGGAAAATAAAATATAAATATTTGTATTATGTAAAAGATGTTCAAAGTCTTTTATAAGATAAATTTGAATTTAAAATAAAACAAGTTACCATTTTTCACCTCTCAGGTTGACAAAGATCAAACATTTGACATTATCTATGTATTCAAGAATTAACATAAGAGATACTGCAGTAGATTGAATATGTATACTGGTATTTTCTGTACAAAGGGTAGTTTTGCTATAGGTTCCAAATTAAAAGTGTACATATCCTATGATTGAACAACTTTATATCCTAAAACTATATTCATATTTTTAAAATAATGGTATATTTTGAACTTATTTATTGCAACATTATTTTTCATAGAAAATATCAGCAATGAATGTTCAGCAATAGAAAATTGATTAAATAATCTATCATACACTATGATAGCAATGACATACTCTATATCTGTAAATAAACTAAGAGAAACTTAGTTTAAAGAAAACTAATTTCTGGTCAGCGCGGTGGCTCACGCCTGTAATCCCAGCACTTTAGGAGGCCGAGGCGGGCAGATCATGAGGTCACGAGATAGAGACCAGCCTGATCAACATGGTGAAACCCCATCTCTACTGAAAATACAAAAATTAGCTGGGCGTGGTGGCTCGTGCCTGTGATCTCAGCTACTCAGGAGGCTGAGACTGGAGAATTGCTTGAACCCGGGAAGAGGAGGCTGCAGTGCGCCAAGATCGCACCACTGCACTCCAGCCTGGTGACTGGTGACCCAGAGAGACTCCATCTCAAAAAAAAAAAAAAAAAAAAGAAAGAAAAGAAAACTAATTTCTTTTAGCATGATTGATAATGAGTTATGAAGGTCTTTTAGAACTAATATGGAAAAACTTCTAAGTTATGCTGCTATCACCAAAGAAAAGCAATGTGTGCTACAGTGTACATACTGTAGGCTATTATTTGTGAAATAAGGACACATGCAAAACATATACTTTTATATATACACACACATAAACATACATATAAGTGCATATACACATATATATGTATATATTTTTTAATTGCTGATGTGCATCTGTGATTATACATCTATGTATATCTAACAACATGTCAACAAAATTGGTAACTATAGCTTTGTTCTTAGAATAGAAAGTTCTTGGACCGAACAAGAAACACAAACGTTTTTATTGTGTCCGGTTTTCTACATATTTTTAATTTTTGACATCTGTAAGTATACTACATTTTAAGTGTTCAGCATAATGTGGATAATGGCATATATCTTTCTCAAATTCAGACTCAATTATTTTGCTTGCCTCAAATAGTCAGGTTTTCATATGGCCCTTTAATTGTACTCACCTGGGACTGAGAGGCTTTGATCAAATAAGCAGAAAGTGAGCAATATAAAGAAAGCAATCTTTTGCATAAAATGGGAGCAATGTGGAGCTGAAAAAATATTGAAACAGTGAAATTACCCAGTGGCGTGTATTAACAGAGTTTCCCAACATGACTACCATAGATTATTGAATTAAGAGAAGTCACCCCCTACAATGATATGGTCCACATTCCTATTTACACTACCTGTTGATACGGTTTGGCTCTGTGTCCCCATCCAAACCTCAGCTTGAATTTTAATAATCCCCCACGCATCAAGGGCAGGGCCAGATGGGGGTAATTGGATCATGGGGATGGTTCCCCCATGCTCTTCTCTTGATAGGGAGTGAGTCTCATGCGATCTGATGGTTTTATAAGCCTTTGGCATTTCCCCTGCTGGCACTCACTCTGTCCTGCTGCCCTATGAAGGTGCCTATTTCTCCTTTGCCTTCCACCATGATTGTAAGTTTCCTGAGGCTACCCCAGCCATGTGGAACTGTGAGTCAATTCAACCTCTTTCCTTTATAAATTACCCAGTCTTGGGTATTTCCTCATAGCAGTGTCAGAATGGACTAGGACTAATACACTTGTCCTAATCTGAATCATTCATAAATGAGGTAGAGAAGAAAGGCATATGCAAGAGCAGAATTTAATCCTTGTCCACGTGAAATTTCCTTGAAACAAGAATCAAAATATCATGTCCCAGGTTAAAACTGGTACCCTCTCTACCACGCTTCCCATCAAGATGTGAGGCTTATTCTCTTTTCACTTGGATGTGGATTGGCTTGTGATTGTTTCACTGATAAGAAAACATCGTTAACCAACTAAGACAGTTTGTTAATGCTACTGGCAACCTCCGATCCTTCTTTCTTAGCAGACATGCTTTGGGAAAAGCCAGCTTCAGTGTAAAGGATTTGAATACACTAGAGTAGCATGCTGTGAGGAAACCTAAACTAGCCACATAGAGAAGCCACATGAAGGGGTCACATGGAGGGATGGAGAAGTACCGGGGGAGGGGGAGAGAGAGAGAGAGAGAGAGAGACCATTCAACCTCAGATGTTCCCGGCATCCAATCTGTGTTTCTAGGCATGTATGCAAGGAACACACCTTGCCTGTTTGCTCAGTCAAGCCTACACATGACTCTGGTCCTATTTGCCTTCTGTTTGCAACTACACAAGAAACCAAAAGCATCAAAATCCACCTGAGACAATTAACTATCAGAAATATGAGAGTCAGAAAAGAAATTAATTTGTGAGAGGGAATTGCTACTGTGAACTTTTTCCTTAATGAAGACAATATGAGATTGGCTCGGGAATGGGCAGCAGGCCTATTTGAAAGGCCTTAGGCTGGGCGCGGTGGCTCAAGCCTGTAATCCCAGCACTTTGGGAGGCCGAGACGGGCGGATCACGAGGTCAGGAGTTCGAGACCATCCTGGCTAACACAGTGAAACCCCGTCTCTACTAAAAAATACAAAAAGCTAGCCAGGCGAGGTGGCTGGCGCCTGTAGTCCCAGCTACTCGGGAGGCTGAGGCAGGAGAATGGCGTGAACCCGGGAGGCGGAGCTTGCAGTGAGCTGAGATCCGGCCAGTGCACTCCAGCCAGTGCACTCCAGCCCGGGCGACAGAGCGAGACTCCGTCTCAAAAAAAAAAAAAAAAAAAAAAAAAAAAAGAGAAAGGCCTTAAACAGACTGTTGGCTCGGGAACAGGCAGCAGGCCTGTTTGAAAGGCCTTAAAAAGACTGTTCATAAAGGGCAGGTAGCAATTTGTTATGAGGCTATTTACAAAAATGTGTTTTTAGTGACAAAAATTGGTCATACCCTAATGTGTGGTAAAGTGGAAGTAAAATACATTTCTGCTGAATTTATGGACCTGTAAGTAGATTGCCAGGTAAAACTTTATAAAGCCCATCTGGTTTCTTGTAGCTCTGCTTGATAATGTACAGGTAGACAGAAAAACTGAAAAAGGAAATGTTCCATCTCAAAGTAGAAAATAGAGAAATTATTTCTGAGGCAGGATTTGTTGTGTTCAAAAATGAAATATTTTCTGATCTCCAATCTCTCCCAGGAAAATACTCGTAAAATAAAAAATGTCTTCAGGGCAACGAATGAATTCAGGACACTGGTCACGTTTTCAAAAATGACACTCTGAAAGTTTCAGTTAAACCCTCAGAAACATGTAATGCAGTGGTTCATAAATCCTCTCTGCTAGACAAGCAGTCCTGTAAGATTCTCAAGGGTATTGTCCGACGACACTCTGACTTGGGTGACTTGTCTAATGAAGTGGGTTATAATTTAAAGTCCAAACATTTTTAAAGTAATGTTACCTATTTTGACTAATTTATGTATAAATTAGGTTCACCATCTTCTATGGATGCAGTTTGTGGTGCCCTAAAACAATTACAATGGTAGCATCCATTTTTCATGGGCAGAAGCAGGCTATGAAATTTACTCAGCTTGAGAGAAAGAAAGATAAAGAAAGAAAAGAGAGAAAGGGAGAGGGGAGGGAGAGACGGAAGCAAGGAAGTAGGAAGATTTAATATACAAAAAAATATGACTCCAAAAACAGAACTTAGCAGGTAGAATGAAAATCCACACAGAACCACCCTCCCAGAGCAGGACTGGGCTCTAATCAGGGAACAAGTGACATGAGACTGACTGTATTTTAGAATTCCCCTAGACCTGTGACTTCTTCATGCCTTTGTTGTTCGCCTTTGTTTGGAGTAAGAGCCATCTACTGCAGGTTCCCAGACCTCTTCTCTTTGTACGGCAGGTGTGAGGAGGACAGATGACTTGCTCCTTTAGTTTGCAACTTTGGGAAAACAGAAATAATACTTAAGAATCCAAATACAAAAAATTGCTCTAAAAGAGCGTTATTTTCACCTGGAGCTGATTTAAATGACAAGATCTGGAAAATAAAAACTGAAATTGATTTCATCATGGGATGAAATTTTGGGAATTTTAGGAGGGGGATGGATATATTTTGCATTTATAAGAAATGCAAATAATGTATGCCCAGAGGGTAGGTTAAAGATGGATGGCCTCCACCAAAAGCTGAATTTGCCTCAGACCTGAGACTACTCTATAACTAGCAGACTGTGTCAGAACCTTGCCGTGCCAGTTTCAGTTCTAGTATTTGAGAGTAAGGCGGGAGGGGCATAGTGGATCATGCCTCTAATTCCAGTGCTTTGGGAGGCTGAGGTGGGATGATGACTTGAGCAACATAGTGAGATCTTATCTCAAAATAAATAAATAAACAAATAAATAAAACAGAATAAAGAGTAAGAGGAACTTCTGTTTCTTAATGTCTAGGAACATTGGGGAGTAGCCAACTGCCAAGTTTAAAGTCCTATTAACCTGAGAATAGCTCATTGCAAAAGAACCCAAGATTGTCATATGGAATGGTCTCAAAGAGCAAGGCAGAGAGAGAACCCAACTGTTCCACTCCTTACATTGGAATTAGTTTCTTATTGCTGCTGTAACAAGTTACTGCAAATTCAGTGGCTTAAAACAACACAATTTATTATCTTACAATTGTGGAGATCAGAAGTAAAAATTTGTAACTGTGGGCTAAAGTCAAGGTGTCAGTAAGGCTGATTCCTTCTGGAGACTTTCAGAAGAAGGTCTCTTTTTCTGTCTTTTCTAGAATCTAGAGGCTACCTTAACTCTAGCATTTCTTAGCTCCTTAGGCCACTGCCCAATAATGGCATCTCTTCAACCTCTGCTGCTTGGTCACACCTTTTTTTTCTCTCTGTCTTGCCCCTCTCTTTTAAGGACCTTTGTGATTATACCAGTCCACCCAGATAGTCCAGAATATTCTTCATTTGAAGATCCTTTAGATAATCACATGTGGAAAGTCCCTTTTGTGAAATATTCACATGGTGCAGGGATTATTAGGTATGCACATTTATTTCCGGTGTGAAAGGGGCACTATTCTAGCATACCATCTGAAGTTCCAGACATGTACATTGGTATGTGAGCTGTCGTGGCTCATCCAGCCAACTTGAGCCTTCAAAAGACTGCAGCTTTAGACACCATCTGATAGCAAATACATTACATATCATACATAAGGACTGTTGGGCTGTGTACAATCTACAGAAATGTAAAAGTTAGTATTAAATTTGTATTTTAAGCCTTGACTTGTGGTTGTTTGTTATACAGCAATAAATAACCATAATTCTATAACTGATAAGACCAGGATTTCTTCACAATGTATCCAGGAAAATCAAAGAGGCTGTGTACTGGGTCAAGGTAAGCTGGGCTGGGAATAAAAAGGAGTGCTTCCTCGGGATTCTCAACACTGGTACTTCGTGCAGTCATTCCCAGTCACTGTGATAAAGGTTGCGGGGTTCCACAGGCCTGAGGATGTGGGGCAAAAGGAAGCACTGCACACACAAATTGCTAGCATGTATTCCAAGGAATTTGTTGTAATTTCAGTAATGGAATACTATTGATGTGTACATAATAAATAAGTTTTTACAAAAAGAATGCCATTCTTATCTAAATGAACAGGTTATAGTATCTTCCTTCTTGATATTTCAGTGGTTTTGTGGAGTGGGGTTGCATCAAAGATACAGACTGTGGTTAATATGAAACATTGTAAATTCCCTGACAGACTTCTAATTGTTGTTCCATGTCTGTTTTGTTTTACTTTTTATGATAATAGTTGAATGTTACTCATATACCTAAGCATGGACTACATTTTCCAGCTCCCCTCGTATCATGTGATAAAAGCTGAGTTGGTACATGTCACTTCTGCATCTTGATTGTAACATATGGGTGCTCTTCTTTCCTTTCATTTTCCTTTTGTGCATGTAGATATGGATAAGGAAGACAGTGTCCATGTGAACAGGAGAATATCTGGTGAAGAGATGAAAAGAGCTTGGGACACTAACAGTCTGTGAAATTTAGGTAATCCTCCAAATAGAGCCACTAACTTCCAGACTATGAAGTAAAAGGAAAAACAGCAATAACAATAACAAGAACCTTCTATCTTATTTAAGCCATTACATTTTATAATCAGTTTTTGTTGTTGTTGTTGTTATTAAGGTAAAAGCTAAGTAAGGCAAAAGCATAGTAGTTAAGATAAAAGCTAAGTTTACCGTAACTACTATAAACCTGGAGGAAGATTTATTCTCACCATTACATACTCTTGGAGAAATAAAAAGACTTTTATTGCAAAAATGGTAACTGCATAAATCTTGTATTATAGCCTCGGTTAGCTAGTAAGCAAGAACAGCAATGAGATGACATTACATAAAATGAACAATAGTTGTTTCTCCAGATGTGTGATTGTGATTGTATTAGTTCTGTATTGCTGTGTAAGAAGATACTCTAAAATGTAATAGCTTAAATGACAAATATTTCTTATCTCTCCATTTTAGTGTGCCAAAAGTCAAGGCATAGCTTAGTGGGGCATTTGTGACTTAAAATCTTCTATATATTGTAGCGAGTTATTGACCAGCAATCAAGCATCTCAAGACTTGACTAGGACTGAAGGATTCACTTCTATGCTCACTCATGGCTTCCTTTGTTCCTCCTGGACTTTAGGGCTAAGGCATCACTGTGTCGCATGGGCCTCTGCATAGGACCGTTCACAGCAATGTGGCATATTGCTTCTCCCAACACTAGAGGTAGAAGAAAGGAGAAACAACAATACAGCATCTAATATCTTTACAGACATGACTTCAGAAGTGAAGTGTCATCACTTTGCTGTATTTTCTAGAAGCCAGTCAATAAGTTCATCCCATCTGCCACAGAAGAAGTTTCTATAGGGGAATCAATACCAGAAGCCAGGGATCCTGGGTGGCCATCTTAGAGGCTACCTTTCACCCACCATAGAAAACAAAGTTTAGCAAACTCAAGGAAAATGTCTTTTTAGATAGAACTTGCTGACAGCTTCTTTTTCATCTCTTTTGCAAATGTGGTTTTCCACCAGAAAGAATGCTGCATATCGTTACAGGGCTGCCTCAAGTATGCTTATAATTTCTTATTATTTTCTCAAGTAGTAAAGAATTTTCTAAAGTAGTGAAGAATTCTGATAGAGATGTTGATCATTTGTATGGTTATCCATTATGCTGATAATAAGGTAGTAAGGGTGACAGAGGCAGAAAAGCATTTTGATCTGGTAAAAGTATCAAAACATATTTTGAGTTTGTCAGATTGTTCTGATTAAAATATAAGAATATGTGAATCATTTCACAAATTACCTTGCTAGATCTACCTTGGACTGGAGCTGATAGGCCACTTAGGGATAGTCTAGCAAGGAAAACCATAAATTGGTGATCACTGAAAACATTCAGAGATGAGAATGAAACACAGAGGCAATAAGAATATAATAAAGTGTTTCTTTTAAACTGAAGTGAACAGTGAGCGAACAGTGGAGCAGTGGTCATTGGGTGAATCTAGAAAACTTTCAGAACAAGCATCCCTATGCATGTTGTGGAGCCCAGTTGCTATGGTTTTTCTGTGTCCCCACCCAAAGCTCAGTTGCTATGGTTTTTCTGTGTCCCCACCCAAGGCTCAGTTTGAATGGTGTCTCCCAGAATTCCCACATAGTGTGGCAGGGTCCCAGGGGAGGTAACGGAAATATGGGGGCTGGTCTTTCCCGTGTTAGCCTTGTGATAATTTATCACGAGATCTGATGGGTTTAATAGGAGTTTCCGCTTTTGCTTCTTCCTCATTTTTTTTTCTCTTGCTGCTGCCATGTAAGAAGTTCCCTTCACCTCCAGCCATGATTCAGAGGCCTCATCAGCCATGTGGAACTGTAAGTCCAATTAATCTTCTTTTTCTTCCCAGTCTCGGGTGTGTCTTTATCAGCAGTGTGGAAATGGGCTAATATAGTAAAGTGGTAACAGTAGCGTGAGGTGTTGCTGAAAAGATACCTGAAAATATGGAAGTAACATTTTAACTGGGTAACAGGCAAAGACTGGAAGAATTTGAAGGACTCAGAAGGAGGCAGGAAAGTGTGGGAAAGTTTTGAACTTCCTAGAGACTTGTTGAATGGCTTCACTCACAGTGCTGATAGTGATATATGGACAACAAAATCCAGGGTAAGGTGGTATCAGATGGAAATGAGGAACTCGTTGGGACCTGGAGCAAAGGTGACTCTTGTTACGTTTTACCAAATAATATGTTGGCATTTTGCCTCTGCCCTAGAGATTTGTGGAACTACAAACTTAAGAGAGTTTTAAGGTATCTGGTGGAAGAAATTTCTAAGCAGGAAGAAATTTCTAAGCAGCAAAGCATTCAAGAGGTGACTTGGGTACTGTTAAATACATTCAGTTTTAAAAGGAAAACAGAGCATAAAAGTTCAGAAAATTTGCAGCCTGACTATGGGACAAAAAAGAAAAACCCATTTCTGGGGAGAAATTCAAGCCAGCTGCAGAAATTTGCATAAGTAGCAAGGAGCCGAATGTTAATCCCCAAGACCATGAGGAAAATGTCTCCAGGCCATGTCAGAGACCTTCCCAGCAGCCCCTCTCACCACAGGCCTGGAAGCCCAGTAGGAAAATGTGATTTCATGGACTGGGCCCAGGGTTCCCATGCTGTGTGCAGTCTGGGGAGTTGGTGCCCTGTGTCCCAGCCACTCCAGCCGTGGCTGAAAAGGTCCAACACACAGCTCTGGCTTTGACTTCAGAGGGTGAAAGCCCAAAGCCTTGGCAGCTTCCCTGTGGTGTTGAGCCTGTGGGTGCACAGAAGTCAAGAACTGAGGTTTGGGAACCTCCACCTAGAATTCAGAAGATGTATGGAAACTCCTGGATGCCCAAACAAGTGTGCTGCAGGGGTGGGACCCTCATGGAGAACCTCTGATTGGGCAATGTGGTAGGGAAATGTGGGGTTGGAGCTCCCACACAGAATCCCTACTGGGGTGTTACCCACTGGAGCTGTGAGAAGAGTTCTACCATCCTCCAGACCCCAGAATGGTCAAACCACCAACAGCTTGAACTGTGGGCCTGGAAAAGCCACACACACTCAACACCAGCCTATGAAAGCAGCTGGGAGGGAGACTGTACCCTGCAAAGCCACAGGGATGGAGCTGCCCAAGACCATGGGAAGCTATCTTTTGCATTAGCGTAACCTGGATGTGAAACATGGAGTCAAAGGAGATCATTTTGGAGCTTTAAGATTTGACTGCCCCGCTGGATTTTGGACTTGCAGGGCCCTGTAACCCCTTTGTTTTGGCTAATTTCTCCCATTCAGAACAGCTGTATTTACCCAATGCCTGGATCACATCATATCTAGGAAGTATAGTTACTTGTTTTGATTTTACAGGTTCATAGGTGGAAGATACTTGCCTTGTCTCAGATGAGATGTTAGATTGTGGACTTTTGGGTTATTGCTGAAATAAGTTAAGACTTTGGGGTACTCTTGGGAAGGCATGATTGGTTTTGAAATGTGAGGACATAAGATTTGGAGGAGCCAGGAGCAGGATGATATGGTTTGGTTGTGTCTCCAACCAAATCTCAACTTGAATTTTATCTCCCAGAATTCCCATATGTTGTGGGAGGGTCATAAGGGGAGGTAATTGAATCATGGAAGCTGGACTTTTCCATGCTATCCACAGGATTGTGAGTAAGTCTCAGGAGATCCGATGGGTTTATGAGGAGTTTCTGCTTTCTCTTTTTCCTCATTTTCTCTTGGTGCTGCCATGTAAGAAGTATCTTTCACCTCTTGCCATGATACTTGAGGCCTCCCCAGCCATGTGGAATTGTAAGTCTTATTAAAATTCTTTTTCTTCCCAGTCTCAGATATATCTTTTATCAGCAGCGTGAAAATGGACTAATACACCAGTGATCCTATAATATTTGAAATATCAACTACAAAGCTACAAACTGACTGAAGGCTCCAGGAAAGCGGTTCTATAGCAACAGGAGCTAGGATATTTTGCCTGAGAGTTGCTTGAAGACACCATTCACTAGTTTGTTTTAAAAAAACAATTAGGCTATTCTTTAAGAATAAGCAGAACTGTGCTTACCACCAAAGGAAGTTAACTAGCACTAAGAAAACAAATTCATTCATCTCTTGGTTGATTCTAGAAAAATATTTTAAGAAACCTGAGGTGCTTAAAATAATTATATTTCAATAATATGTGAAAAGAATTTGATATTACCCGTATGGGCCTCCGAATTTTAGAGAATATTTTTTAGCCTAATTTACCTATGGCAATGGTTGATTAACTGAGAAGAATTAAGCTCACAAGCATAAAACCATCTGATCAGCTGCAGAAAGACCCATGCAAATCAGTCCAACAAGCTGGATTTAAAGCAGTGTGGCTCTCTGTACTTTTCCAATTCATGTATTACGATTCCGAAATTAGGCCAGAAGGAATAGAGCATTAAAAGAGATCTTGTTTGGGCATAGGCAACATCACGGCCTTTTTATGTCAATGTTAACACACCAGTCACATCTGTAGGAGGGAACTGCTAGAGACTGGAACAAAACAATTGATCTTTTACTGCAGCCTGTGTAGGTGGCAATTATTTGCAGCAATGAGATGAGCAGATGCCAGTGCATACAATGTGCTAAAGGTTCAACGGCAATATACTTGCCTACCCTAATCTAAAGCCATACCCAGTGTTCAGAATTTTCTGGAGTTTTATCAGCAATGACACATTTGACTTCAGTCTGTGGAACGATCCAGAGAACATCAGCAAGTTTAAAATCAATTTTGACTAGTACTGATACTTCAACAGGTTTGAGCTTCAGCTGATAGAGCCTACTCTGTAATTGAACTTACTGAGACTTCTCTTACTGCATAGTGAATTGTCACAAAGTTTGAAGTTTAATAAAACAATACCGAATTATTATGCTGTAGTTTCCATGGGCTACGGTGTAGCACATTTTAGTTGGATATCTGGTTCAGGTGTTCACCAGCCTTGCTCTCATCTGGAAGCTGGACTAGGGAATGCTGCTTCGGGCTGTTGGCAGAATTTATTTCCTTGCAGTTGTAGAACTTTCCAGCTCCCGTGATTCAATTACCTCCCCCTGGGTACCTCCCACAACATGTGGGAATTCTGGAAGATATAATTCAAGTTGAGATTTGGTTGGAGACACAGCCAACCCCTCCAAATCTCATGTCCTCAACCTTTCAAAACCAATCATGCCTTCCCAATGGAACCCCAAAGTCTTAAGTATATCAGCATTAACCCAAAAGTCCCCATTGTGCTGCTGGCTGTGGGTCTAACACTTCTCTCGGTTCCACTACTTTCAAATCAGTTCAATAGTAATGGCCCCCTTCATCTCAGCTGGGGAGAATCTCTCTCACATGAAATCTGTCTCAAGCTCTCTGACTTCTGCAGCCAGTAGAAGGCAAACTCTCTGCTTAAGGATTTATGTGATCAAATCAGGCACATTCAGATAATCTTTCTTTCTAAATGTCACCTATGCCATATAACATAATCATGGGAGTAAATCCCGTCATATTAACAGTCCCAGGGATTATGTAGGACAAGGAACAGGAAGCCTTGGGGAGCTCCTTTGAATAATGCCTACCACAGAATCTATGGCAAAGACAACAATATAAACTAAAATTCTAAATTGTCTACCAAAAGAGATCACTGACATTCGAGCAGGCCAGGAAACATGTCTTAGAGCCCAAAGTATGTGAAAGCAGTGCATATATCTTTAAGATAACATTTTATATTTATATTATTCAAAAAGTAATTAAGGTGACATTTTATGTTATGTTACCCAATAAGGAATAAAGAGCATACAAATGGAGTGGAGAACTGAAACAAATGCAACAGAATACAGGTGTAAGAAGCTGGAATGAGGGAGACAAGGGCTTGCCTTGATAGAAAAATGTGATGTCATCAATCTAAATTTATGGGTTTACAAGGGAGTGTTGCCTTTTGAATGTTTCCCAGATGACATAGTTGAAATGACTATAGTGAGAATGAATTATATAACTGACAGCAAAATACAAAAAAGATCTACTTTTTGAGAAAACATTTTATTTGAGTTATGATTATTTCAGTACTAATAATTATAATGCATTTCCCAAGGTAGGCACAAGAAAATCCCGAACAACTGTGATTATCATCTGAAAGCAATTCATTACTGCATGGTCCACTGGGATGAAGAGCCTAAAGTGACCAGATGAATGTGTAAAGGCTGACTTTACACATTCACAACTGCATCTTCATTTTTCCTTAGTCCTCTCTGCTCCTACTCCTTTATTTCTCTTGGACTTCCCTATTGAGTTGAAGCCTTTGCCATCTCATGCCCACCTGCTCTAAATCCAAATGATCTTCCATCTCCTCTTTTTATGCAGGGAACTAGAAACCCATTTGCCCCTCATCTGCAAAGAGAAAGCTAATAAATTCGTACCGTTTATTATGTTGTGAAAATGAACTCATAGAAAATCTCCCTTCATTTCCCTTTCTATTCCGTGTGACGGTCCTCTCTGTTCCGTTTTAGAACTAAGGTTCTCAAGAGAATTTTCCTTATATGTTTGTTTAAGTGTAAAATTATGTGGTATATTAGACTATGTCAAGTTGTGTAACACAGAATAAGACTAAAATAAAAAGGAATGGAAGTAAAAGTAATATATGACGTATAAATTGTTAGATTTTAGGGATTCAAATGAAAAATAAACCTATCACTGCCTCGAAGTTAGAGAAAAGATTTCCCTTCTCAAAGTATGAAGATTTCTTCAGGAATTATCTTTGCAGGAGGAACTGGTAAGGACAATTTCAAGAATAAGATTTCTTCAGGAATTATTTCTCCTTTCCTTCTGGTTGGATTTGGGAGTGTTGGACCCGGTGGAGAGGATTGCTTCCTGGTTCTAGGCACTTGTAGCATAATCCCCCTGACTAGCTTGGCCTGGAGAAACTCCTGCCACCTCCTCTACAAGAAGCAGTGGAAGCCCCAGATGCCTAAGACGGAACACAAAAAACACAATAACAAAGCAAAGTTCTGGAAATTAGATTTACAAAGGGACCACAGCCCACAAAAGTGGGTCAGGATCTGTGTGATAAACAGGATGACAGCCTGCTAAAATTATTAAGAAAAGAATGAATAGGGTCCAGAGTCTCTGAACAGAATAGCCAAAATGTCCAAGGTAAAGTTGAGAATCACTTGAGAATCACTAATCATACTAGGGACTGAAAAAAATGACAAATTGAGAAAGAAAAGACAACTAAATGAAGCCATCACTGAGATGAAATCAGTCGTCAAAAAAATATGTAAACAATTAAAAATTCTCTTGATGTGAAAAAATAGAAAGTGTTAGCAAAGAAATATAAATTTTAAAGTGAACTAAACTGAAATTATTTCAGTTTGAAAAATGAGATAAATTATAAGAATGTGTTATTTTGGTAAACAACAGAGTAAAGATGACAAATAATAGAATCAATGAACTTTTGGGCAAAACAATGTAATTTACCCAATCAGAACAAGAGAGGAAAAAAAGAAGACTGAAAAAGGAAGCAGAGCCTCAGGAAAAGAAAAAAAGAAAAAAAGAAAAGAAAAGAAAGAAAAAGCAAAAAGAACAGAGCATCAGAGACCAATGGGACAATAGGAAATTTTCCAACATTTGTTCTGTGAAGGCTCTGAAAGAAACAAAAGACTGGAGCAAGAGAGAGCAGCCAAAGAAAACAATGACTGAAAACTTCTCCGGTCTCGTGAAAGACATAAACCCACACATGCAACAAGGAAACCTTAAACAAAGCAAAACTAAGGATACGCACACCAAGTCACACGGTTTGACTGCATCCCTGGCCAAATCTCATATTGAATTGTAATCCCCAGTGTTGGGGCTGGGGCCTGGTGGAAGGTGACAAGCTCATGGGGGCAGATTGCCCCAGGTGCTGTTCTCGTGATAGTGAGTGAGTTCTCTTGAGATCTGGTTGTTTAAATTTGTAGAGCACTTCCCTGCTCCCTTTCTTCCTCCTTCTCTAGCCATGTTAGATGTGCCCGTTTCCCCTTTGCCTTCTGCCATGATTTTAAGTTTCTTGAAGGCCTCCCAAGCCATACTTCCTGTAGAGCCTGCAGAACTGTGAGTCAATTAAACCTCTTTTCTGCATAAATTACCCAGTCTCAGGTAATTCTTTATAGCAATGCAAGAACAAGCTAACATATCAAGACATGTCATAACTTAGCTTCTGAAATAAAGATTAAAAAAAGGCTTAAAAGCAGCCTTAAATAAATGACATGTGACTTATAGGGGAACATCAAGTCTCATGACTGAATTTCTCATCTAAAACTAGAAGGAAGTGGCATATTTATTGCAGTGATGTTAGAAAAGAACTATCAATTGTGGATATTCTATAACTTTTGAAACTATCCTTCATAAACACGGGGGAAATAATAACATTCTCAGACAAAAAAAAACCTACAAGAATTTGTACTATCAGACCTACTCTTAAAGAATGACTAAATGATGTTCCTGCAACACAAAGGAAAGGAGAAAATAGGAATCTTGGAGCATCAGAAAAGAAATAACAATTAAACAGGCAGAAATATATGTAAGTACAACTAACCATCCTCCTCTTAAGTTTGAAAAAATAATATGTGATGACTGAAACAAAAATTATATAACACAATCAAATCTCAAGATAATGACATTTAATAGTGGGTAGGGTAAATGGATCTAAATGAAGTAAGGCCTCCACACCCTGCTCAGAGTGATAAAATGTTGATACCAGTTGACTGTGATAAATAGCATATGTGAATTGCAATGTATAGAGCAACTACTAAAGAAACTATATTAAGACAGAATCCCCTCAAGTATTCTAGTAACCCAAAAATGTCAAGAAAAGGGACATGTATTTTTCATAATAGCCAGCAACTAGAACCAATGCAGATGATCTTCAATGAGTGAATTGTTTAAAAACTGTGGTATATTCATACCATGAAATACTCCTCAGTAATATGAAAGAACAAAATACAATATGTGAATAATTGTGGATGAATTTCCATGGAATTACACTAAACTGAATAAATCAATAGCAAAAGGTTACTTATTGTAAGGTTCCACTTGTGTAGCATTATTAAAATGTTAACATTTTGGAAATGGAGAACTGACTCATGCTTGCCAAGGGTTACAGATAAGCAGACAAAAGTCAATGTGACTATGAAACAGTGACAGAAGGTATCCTTGTGGTGATGGAACTATTCTATATTTTGACTGTATCAATATCAGTATCCCTGCTATAAAATTGTACTATAGTTTTATAAGATGGTGCCATTGGAGAAAAGTGAGGAAAAGACTCACAAGCAATCTGCATTATTTCTTATAATTGAGTATTTTATGATAATCGATGGAGTCCTGTATACAATTTACCTCCATCTCACATATTTTAATGAGTGGTTTTGTTATACCCGTTTTTACTTTATATATTCATTGTGCCCACTGAACATCCTCAGATACACTCTATGTGTGAAATAAAGATGGTTCTGAATGTCATGAAACTGCAAAAGCTATTGATTCTTCACAAAGAGCTTGAAGACGCCATCCGAAGTCCCTGTGGAAAATATGCCTGGAGACCGAAGTGTAATTTTCATGAGTCCAAACATTTGTTGAATTGAGGTGACTGTGAATTAAACATGAAGCCTGACTTCCCTCCTCTCTCAAGTGAAAATACTATTTTCAAAGAGAAAAGCATATCTAGATGGAAAATATAGACATGAAAACCTAGAAATGACACAGGAAAAAAATGCTGAAATTACAATTGTCTCATAGTCTGTAATGTTTTAACTAAGCTTGTTTCATTCAAAATATCTATGAAATAAGAATATGCGGATTGTTGTAAAGAGCATGATTTTTTTTTCTATTGGAAATGTTTACGTAATTCAGTAATCTGCCTGAGCATTCATCCCTGATTCCCAAACTTCTTAATGTTCCATGATTGCTTAGATGATAATAATCCATCTCTTTAATATACAGATGGTCAATAAACATGAAAAAATGTTCAACCTCACTAATTATCAGGGAAATGCAAATCAAAACTACAATGCAATACCACCTTACTCCTGCAAGAATATCCATAATTTAAAAATAAAAAAATAGATGTTTGCATGGATGTGGTGAACAGGGAATAGTTTTATACTGCTGGTGGAATATAAACTAGAACAACAACTTTGGAAAGCAGTATGGAGATTCCTTAAAGAACTAAAAGTAGATCTACTATTTGATCCAACTATCCCACTACTGAATATCTACCCATAGGAAAAAAAGTCATTATATGAAAAAGACACTTGCACACACATATTTATAGCAGCACAATTTACATTGCAAAAATATGGAACCAGCCTAAATGCCCATCAGCCAATGAGTGGATAAACCAAGTGAGAGATATACACATATACGCACATATATATACACATACACATATATACACACATATATGTATACATATATATGTTATGTGTGTTCATACATACCATGGAATACTACTCAGTCATGTAAAGGAATGAAATCATGGCATTCAAAGCAACCTGGATGGAGTTGGAGACCATTATTCTAACTGAAATAATTCAGGAATGGAAAACCAAACATATGCTTTCACTTACAAGTGGGAGCTAAGTATTATGATGCAAAGGCATAAAAATGATATAATGGGCTCTGGGGAATTGGGGGGAAGTATGAGGGGAGGTGAGGAATAAAAGACTACACTTTGGGTACAGTGTGTACTGCTTGGGTCATGGGTGCACCAAAATCTCAGGAATCACCACGAAAGAACCTATCCTTGTAACCAAACACCACCTGTTCCCCAAAAACTATTGAAATAATACCTTTTAAAAACTGAAGAAATAAGGTAGACTTGAGTTTTCATATTACAGAGAACATGTACCATATATACTGATATATAAGCAGCTACAAATTAAATACAAAAATAACAAGAATACAAGCATATATTCTTTCAAAACCTAAATTATATGCTAGATAACAGTTCATAAGTTCTGACAAACAGATGATCGACTCTCATAATTTTTTTTTTATTACAGTTTACTTTCTAGTGATTTCATTTTGAAATGTCAAATGATTTTGACATTTATCAACTTTGGAGGAATCTTGAAGCATCACCACATTCAAGTAGTTACTGATTTACTGATGCTATTATTTGTTAAACAAATATGTATTTCCTATCTGCAGTATACAGATCACTGATCCCTAAGGAGAAGAACATTAAGTGCTCGTTAAAATATCCACAGACATAGAGAGAATGCATTATATATGTGAAGATCTTGCTGTCATCTAAAGGGAAGAATTATTTCTAATAGGACTGGGAGATGATTAGAAGAGAAGGAGATTAATTTATTTTAAAAGTAGTATGTAATGTAAATATGACCAAGAAAAAAATTACTAATTTTGCCCAAGCAATTACTAGGTATATCTACTGAATTATCTAATAGATAAAGGAAAATGGCTTCAAATATTTAACTTGAATAAAAATATATACTTCTTTGCAAGCAGAGATACACATGTTTAGCACAATGTAACTCAAATGTACAATCAAAAATATATTTATTGTACAGCTTATAAACAGAAGTCTATAAGTACATGGGAGTGATCAAATAAGATGACCTGGTTATAAATAAACTACAACAATGAAAATGTTGAAAATGACAAAGCACCCAGCAGAAAGTCTCAGTGTACATGGTGTTAGAATCTATGGTAACTATACATTAGCTGTTGATAGTTTAGGGAGGGCATGTCTACATTTTCTCTGCATCATATTAAGAGAACTCAAATCACATAAAACTTCAGTCTTAATTAAAGTAACTCTATGATATGTGATACTCTTTATTATTTTTAGAATAGTTGAAAATTGCATTATACTCACAGTACCAAGGCAAGCATTTTTCAGCAACATGCATCTCAATACCATCTTTCTTAATTTTATTTTACAGTTGTAATGGAATTATTTAAGGTATGCTTATGCACAAACAGGGAAATGTTTTTACTTTATGATTTAAAAATTGTAATGCAATATACATTATTCTAAATTGACAGCTTTCCCCCATGACTACCTACATAAATCGGTTTGAAATGAAAAGGTAAAGGCATTTAAAGGGCTTTTCTTTTACAGAAACTTAAAGTGATACAGCTGTTTCAGCTAGAGCAAATGATTATAAATTATTAGTGTCAATCAAAGACTTGATTTCCATTTCCTGATTAAATCTATACAAAAGATCTTCAAACACACAGTTCGGCTGCCACCAAATGACAAATCAATCAGGAAAGACAATACAAGTGAGTGATTAAGCTTCAGGAAAAAGACAATCGTATGTAGGTGGCATTTTCCCCCTCATTCAAAGCCCTGTTATTAATCAGAAAATGGGAGTGGCCATTCATTGCATCTACGTTTATTTAAACACTAAAAGGTTTCAATATGAGCATTCTATATCCTAAGACATTGAAACAACAAAAGAAATGGCTTCAATGGCTTTTAAATATGTTGGCTTAAGAGAACAATATAGGTTTACTCAAATGCATTAAAAAATGTGAGTGGGCAGCAATTGCTTTGAAGAAAAAAAAAAACCCTACAGATCACTTAATTAAATAACAAAAATGTCAAGCTTTTTCCATGTTTTCTAGATTGATTTACACCCTTATCAAGTTGGTTGTCATGTCCAATAGAGTTTGGTTTCCATCACTAAACTCAACAGACTTTAGGCACCAAAACATGAAATTTGAAAAAATGTTAGCAGCATTGAATTTGTAGCTTAGAGAGAAACTTTCATTTTAAATAATTAAGCATATATCGTTTTCAATTTCATCAGTACATTTTTTGATAAGTCATAACTCTCTTGACATACTTAAGTTTAAAGCATTTAAGCTTGTAAATGTTCTGAATAAGTTATATATAAGATATATGTGTGTGTACATATATACCTACATATATATAAATGTATATATACACACATGTATATACCTACATATATATAAATGTATATGTAGGTATATATGAATAATATCTGGATATGTAGGTATAATCTCTAGATTTAATATTTTATTTAAAATATTAGGTATATAGGTATAATCTCTAGATTTAGTACTTTATTTTAGAATGCAATAGGTATTTTGATGTCTAATTTACGAGTGATTTAAACTTATCCTCAGCAAAGCATTGGCAATAGATAGGTATGCAAAATACTTTAAAAAGCAATTATCACAAATATATATTTCCATTATAATTTATAACTGCAAAGTGTTTTTTTAAAGGTACTCACTAAATAATTTATGCATCTAATATACTGAGTAGTTTTAAAATTAATACACTTTTTCCTCTTTATCCCTGGAGAATTGCTTCCAGGAACCTCTTCAGATGCCAAAATTTAAGGCTGTTCAAATCCCTTACATAAAATGATGTAGCATTTCATATAATCTACACACATCCTCCCATGTACTTTAAATCATCTCTCAATTACTTATAATACCTAATATAATGTAAATGCTATGTAAATATTTGTTATACTGTATTTTTCATTTGTATTGCTCGTTATTTTTTTTTTCAAATATTTTTAATCCATGGTTGAATGAATCTGCAGGTGCAGAACCCATGGACATGGAGAGCCAACTATATATACACAATTACTTTCTGACACATGTATGAAATAAAAATAACATTAATGCATTAGAAGTGGTATAAACTAAACCTCCATAGTGGTAATACTTCAGGATATATTGTTATTCTCATTTTATAGACCAGATGCCTAGCAAAACCTTATAAAAGTTGTACAGCATACTAGTGGCTGGTGTTAAGTTTTTAAATTATCACCATGTATCTGTTTTTAACATTCAAAGCAATTTATTTAGAAATGTGGGCAAATTAGTGACACTTGATATAAATGAGGAAATTCAATTGCATTTTTTTCCTTCAGATACAGAAAATGCCAGCACTCTCCTCATTATATTCTGTACTCCCGTCCCCATCTACCACTTTTTTAATTGGGCTGTAGAATGATCAATGTCACACCAAGCCAATTTATCCACCATTGACCTACGTAACTGTTTTTGTAATTTTTTGCAGCTTTGAATATGAGAATAAAAGCATTTAAAAAACCTTCAGTGTCATTATTCTGATGCTTCTCTGAAATGCTCTTAATTTTTTCCTCTAGACAAATCACTAGGAAATAGCAGTAATGAACTTCCCAGGCTTTATATATCTAGAACACAAGGGAATTTTGAACGTTTATGTGTGGGCAAAAATGTGTGTTTTTGCACATAATTTAGAAAAAAGTGATTGTGTGTTTTTACCACCAATGACTTCAAAACTAATCAATATATTTTATTTTATATAATGTTATTTCAATGTTTTATTTAAATAACTATTTTGAATAAAATATCTTCAAAATTCAATTCGATCAGGCTTTTATCTGCACCATTTATTATGCAGAAAAATACTTTCACTCAACCTTTTTGTTTCAAAAAATAAACTTTGCAAAAGACTTACTTAGCATCAAACATTAGATTTTGTAGTGGATTGCATTATTTTAAAATAATATGCCTTTTTCTTTCTTCCTAGAGAATTATATTTATCTCATCCACATCTGGCTTGGTGATGAAATGTTATCTGTTATATGCACCTCTGAGCAGAAACTTTCAAGTCCATTGATTAGTTTCAACAGGTTCTCTTTTCTCTGAGCCATAACACATGCAAAGTCCCAGACAGGGACTATTTTTTTGGCCTCAGCTTCCGAATTATGAATGAACCATAGCAGACTTCCAGCCTGCCCAGCATAGACACAGACAGTTTCTGTTTTCGTTTTGTTGGAAGCCCCTAAGGTTTAGAGTTGTTTATTATCACAGTGACTCTAGAATAAACTGATAGATACAGCTAAAAGAGAAAAACTTTAAATTCTTACTCTTCCCTCTCTCTGGGCACTCAAAATTTATATCATCTTAACAAAATAACATTTAGTTACATTGCATACATAGCAATACCTTTTGTATCATAGCAATACATATTTGAGTACCTACTATTTGCAAAAACAAACAAACAAACCCAAAAAGCTGGATTAAGTATGTAGATTATTTGTAAAGGAAAAGTAGCCATAGTTGCAAGCAGGACCTAATACTACAATTTGTGTAATAAGACAGGAACGTGGAGTGTAAGAATGTCACAAGGCAATGCGTGACTCTTTTCCAATTAAGTTTTGTAAAGGAGGCGCCCATGGGTTGGAGACTTTCTTTGTCAAATATTCCTGAACAATGTGGGAAATTAACAGTACATTAAGCGATGGTAAATTTTAGATTTGGGGTGGAAAATATATTTAGTGGCTAACAGAGTGAAGAAATGCACAGAAATGAGAAGGAATGAGGTCTGCTCAAGGTTAAATTTTGGAGGCTCTTTGGGACAGTCATTGAACAAAAGACTGTAAACTGTCTTTGGATCCTGGTTTCCCCAACTGTCCTGCTACAAAACACTATTTAATAAGTATACTCCAAAATTTGAATTATTTTCCAATTAGTGGAAAATGCAGAAATAGGAGAATGAAGAATAGTTGTATTCATGCTGAGCTCACCAAATAATTTAATATACTGATATACATTGTGCATCTCTACTACGTGAATCACAGTATGATATGGTTTGGCTGTGTCTCTACCCAAATCTCATCTTGAATTGTAGTTCCCATAATCCCCACAAGTCATAGGAGGGACCCAGTGGGACATGATTGAATTATGGGGGTGGTTACCTTCATGCTTTTCTTGTGATCATGAATTCTCATGAGATCTGATGACTGCATAAGGGCTTTTCCCCCTTTTGCTCAGCACTTCTCCTTCCTGCCATCATATGAAGAAGGATGCATTTGCCTCCCCTTCTGCAATAAGTGTAAGTTTCCTGAGACTTCCCCAGCCATGTGGAACTGTGAGTCAATTAAACATCTTTGCTTTATAGATTACCCAGTCTCAGGCAGTCCTTTATAGCAGTGTGAGAATAAACTAATACAGTAAATTGGTACTGGAAGTGGGGCACTTTGATAAAGATAACAGAAAATGTGGAGGCAACTTTGGAACTGGGCAACAGGCAGAGGCTGGAACAGTTTGCAGGGCTCAAAAGAAGAGAGAATGATTTGCACAAGTTTGGAACTTCCTAGAGACTTGCTGAATGGCTTTGACCAAGATGCTAATAGTGATATTGACAATGAAGTCCACGCTGAGGTGGTCTCGGGCAGAAATGAGGAACTTCTTGGGGACTGGAGCAAAGGTGGCTACTGTTGTGCTTTAGCAAAGAGACTGGCAGCATGTTGTCCCTGCCCTAGAGATTAGTGGAACTTTGTACTTGAGAGAGATGATTTGGGGTGTCTGACAGAAGAAATTTCTAAGCATCAAAGCATTCAAGAGGAAGCAGAACATAAAAGATTGGAAAATTTGCAACCCGACAATGCAATAGAAAATAAAAACCCATTGTCTGGGGAGAAATTTAAGCCTGATGCAAAAATTTGCATAAGTAATAAGGAGCTGAATATTAATCAGTAAGACAACGGGAAATATGTCCCCAGGGCATGTGAGAGAACTTCACAGGAGACCCTCTTATCACAGGCCAAGAGGCCTAGGAGGAAAAAATGGTTTCTTAGGCAGGTCCAGGGTCCCCCTGCTGTGTGCAGCCTCTGAACTGTCTTCCTGCCACTCCAGCCAAGTAAAGGGGTTCAGAATGTTACTTCAGAGGTGCAATCTGCCAGCCTTGGCAGCTTCCAGATGGTGTTGGTCCTGCATGTGTGCAGAAGACAAGAATTAAGGTTTGGGAACCTCTGCCTAGATTTTGGAGAACATATGGAAACACCTGGATGTCCAGGCAGAAGTCTGCTGCAGAGGCAGAGCTCTCATGGAAAACCTCTGCTAGGGTAGTGTGGAATGGAAATGAGGAATCAGAGCCCCCTCACAGAGTTCCCACCAGGGCACTGCCTGGTGGAGCCATGAGAAGAGGGCAACCTTTCTCTAGGCCCCATAATGGTAGATCCACCGACAGCTTGTATTGTGCACCTAGAAAATCCATAGACACTTAATGCCAGCCTGTAAACGCAGTCAAGAGGGGAGCTGTAACCTGAAATGTCACAGGGGCAGAACTGCCCAAGGCCATGTGAGCTCACCTCTTGCATCAGCATGACCTGAATGTGAGACATGGAGTCAAAGGAAATCATTCTGGAACTTTAAGGTTTAATGACTGCTCTATTGAATTTCAGACTTGCATGGGACTTGTAGCCCCTGTGTTTTGGCCAATATCTCCCCTTTCAAACGGGTATATTCACCCAAAGCCTGTACCCCCATTGCATCTAGGAAGTAACTAACTTGCTTTTGATTTTTCATGTGCATAGGTGGAAGAGACTTGCCTTGTCAGAGATGAGACTTTGGACTTGGATATTAGAGTTAATGATGAAATGAATTAAGACTTTGAGGGAGTGTTGGAAAGGCATAATTGTGTTGACATGTGAGGACATGAGATGTGAGAGGGGCCTGGGGCATAATGATATGGTTTGTCTGTGTTCACACCCAATCTCTTCTTGTAGTTCCCATAATTCCCATGTGTCATGGCAGGGATCCAGTGGGACGTAATTGAATCACTGGGGTCGTTACCCCCCATGCTGTTCTCATAATAGTGAGTTCTCATGAAATCTGGTGGTTTTATAAGTGTTTCTTTCCCCTTTTGCTCAACAATTCTCCTTCCTGCCATCTTGTGAAAAGATGTGTTTGCTTTTACTTCTGCCATGATTGTGAATTTCCTGAGGCCTCCCCAGCCATGCAGAACTGTGAGTCAATTAAACCTCTTTCCTTTATAAATTATCCACTCATGGGCAGTCCTATAGAGCAGCATGAGAATGAACTAATACACGGTTTCAGTTTTTTTCTAAGATTACATGACCACAAACAACTTCCTTACATTGCATTTTTGTTAATATTCCCTGAAACTACTCTATTTGAAACCCAATTTAGGAAATTATTGTAGCACAATTTTCAATAATTTGTGAAATAATAATTATGTGCTTAATTCTTTACAGTATTGGATTTCAAATTTTTCAAGTATGAGTATTTTAAAAATAAAAAATAGTTTTATGGACCCGCCCATAAAGTAGTTGAACTGGATGTGAGATTAAAAGTATTCATAGCTGAACTGAAATTCCTAAGTTTACTTGTGCCCAATTTACTACTTAGATGTGCAACACTGTGCAAGCAAGTTATTTAACTTCTCTTTACTTCACTTTCTCAACTGCACATTGAAAATAGCAATCATATGTGTATCAGTCTCGATCATGTGTCTGTGTGTGCATTTGTTGAGTGGGTGTATTTGTGAATTTGTGTGTGTGCCTGTGAGTGTGCTAGGAATATAGGTAAAGCTGACTATTTATTGAGAAATATGTATAATATCCACAAGTTAAAAATTAAGCAACATTTAAAATGAATATTTAATTAACATCATCACACATATTTGGAATATAATAGCCCCTCTTTGTGCAAGGTATTTATTTAATTTGCCTTCAGTACATGGTGTCTAGATGAATTTACAATTCTTTGTAACACTCTGGGGAGTAACTCAGCCATTTGAGAGTGACTGAAAGTTTTTGAAGAAAGAAATGACAGAAAGAAAGGTATATTTAAGACAATAAATTTTCTGGGAAGAATGTAGAGAAGATTCAGTCAATGAGAGAGAGGTGGCAATGAGATCAGTGGAAAAACTATCGCATTCCCCAAGGGCTGTGTGCATGTAAGCATTATTTCACTAACACATCAATACATGGCTTCAAGGCAAGAATTTTATTCTATGCTTTAAAAATGGTCAACTCTTTTCAGCATAAATGAAATAAATCAAATTCAAGAAATTTCTAAAAGGAAGCACAGAAAGAGAGATAAAAGAGAAAGTTAGGAGCTAGCTGATTTCTAATATACAAAACTGATGCTGATGCCATTCTTCAGCAGCATTGTTCAATACTGTGGCCTTGGGTGGCCCATATCCAGGCCAGTAAAGGAAATTTTGATATGAAATGAAAGATGAAGAAAGATGTATCAACTATAAGTCCCTGCCTTAAAAGAGCTATTATGGATTCCTAACAGATTGCTTACCTAACCTGTAATCCAAGTCATTGGGATAACATTTCTATTCAAATAACATTTGAAGTACAGAATATATCACCATACCTGAATTTAGTAGTTTTTTCAACATATTTATAAAGCAGATGATTTGGTACAATGCCAGCTTACATGTGGGGATAAAGAAGAGTCTATGGATTGAACCTGTATGCATTTTTGCTGAAATATGGATTAGAATCAGAAAATAGGTTAAAATTCAGGGAAAATCAGGTTAAATGAAATTTAGATAAATTATATCAAAAATGTAACAATTTCTCAGAGAGACAACATAATGCTTATTGCAGTATTGCTAAATCCCAGGTTTGCTAATTAACAGATAAAGCAATCTACTTTAATTGCATCTAATTAAGATAATTTAGACTCCAGAGTATTCTGTGTTGTTGCAGAAAAGAAAGTAAGAATGAAGACTAATGGTAGAGAATGTAGGTCTCTCTGCTTTTGCAGATACTTATTATAACTAATAATTTTAAATACTTAAATATTTTAATTAGAAAACTTTAAGTAAATAATTGAATCATAAATGTTTAACTGCATTATAATTTTATCACCAATGCTTTTTTTTTAAAAAAAATAAACACATCTGTAGCCCATATGCTATTATAATGTATTGAATGTACTTAATAATCTGTTTTTAATTACTTCTGTTACATCAAAATGAATCTTTACTGACACTGTGTCTCACTAAAGTTAAATATGAGATTTGTTTTAGAAATATCTGTGTGCAAGCCATACATTTTCATGACTTACCTCAGGTTAAAGGAGGTAATGCATGTGCAGGGAACCCAAGAAAGGACAAATTCCCAAGCAGAAGAAATTCTAGTACATACAGCTAGGATCTGTTTCATCTGAAGGTGCTATGGAATACAAGGCAAAACTAGAGTCCCATCTTCAAAAGGTATCTTTGCTATTCAAGGCCTAATGGTTCTAGCTTGCAAATGACTTCTGGTCAATCTACTGTTTCTCTTTGGCCCTTTCCATATATTTATCCACATTACAGTACAAGTGGACTTGTAATTCTATCAAAAAAGGAGTCATTGCGTTAGAACAATTTTCCTTAAATAGGGCTATGATTATGACATATTTCGTAACAGACATACCATACGTACACTTTTATCAAGATAATATAATCTGCTCCTTATTATACTTCTAAAATACTCAGATATTTTAAAGAGCTCAATAGAGTATCTTCATTACTCCTACAATAAATGTAGTTCCTAAAATCCAGCATCACAGGTATTTAAGTATTCCTTTTTATTATAAGAGAAACCTGAGAGACAAATTATTTCATTTAGAAATTTCAGTCTAACTAACAAAGTGAACGATCTGCCAGAATTTTTGTTTCAATTAAAATCGTGTAATAAAAGACAGATAACCCATCATATATTTACCTTCATTCTTTCCAAAGAAGAAAAAGAAAGAAAAGTAGAGAAAAAGGAGAGTAGGAGGAAAGGAAGGATGGAAGGAGTAGGGCAGAAGAAGAGAGAAATAGAAGAGAGGAAAGGAGGAAAAGAGGAAGGGAAGAAGTAAGAAAAAATGATTTTGGTGCTTTAATTTTAACACTATAAAGCAAGAAGCTCTCTCAGAATTGCTGATGTAGTTTCTTTATCTCTAGGTGCAAGGCAATAGAAAAAGAGTCCTATGAGGCTTTTTTGTAAAGTGCTCTAGTACTCTCTAACTACTAAAAAACCTGCAAGTATTAAAAAATCATCTGATTTATTGTTATTTCTGACATTAAATTCACACACAAAAATGGAGCTTACTATAATCCACTGAGGAATGGAAATGACATACAGCAGCAGAGATCATTAAATGTTTTGATATATCCCTTTAATCATATTAATGTGAAAATAGTTATTAATCACCTATTTTGTTCCAGACACTGAGCTAGGCATTTGGTGTATGTTATCACTTTCAAGCCTCACAACAACTCTGTGAAGTCGTTAGTTTTCTAATTTCATAGATGAGGAAACTAAGACTGTGGCATGCCTCAGCTGCCAATATCATGAGCTGTGGTCTTGTGGAGCCAAGATTCCACGCGAAGCCTGTTGCCAAAGCTGACTTGCTCTTCCTTCATAACTTATTACACTCACGAAATACTGGTAGATGCAGTGAGGGGTTTAGCAGCACAGGGCTTTCTCCTGTTTTGTAGAAACTTACAATATATTTAAGAATTAAAGAGGGCCATTCAAAATAACAAGGCAGTATATCACCAGTGAATAAACCAAAGAATAAGAAAATAGGGAATCTGCATCTGGAATCCAGAGGTAGATGTTTCAAGTGATTTAGGAAAAATGTATTGAATAAAATAGTTGTTTCTTTTATTTTCTTTTGTCCAAGTTTATATATCAAATAAAAAATACTTCTCAGTTTTTAGGAAGCATTGCTGACAGACCTAATTGTTAAGTGTTAATTGACTTTAACTGCCTAATAAAATGAGCTACATAATCTTAGGAACTACCAGATCCTTGCGTAGACTTTGAGTCTTTTTATCGAGGAATCTTCCCTCTACTCCACCCTGCACTGCACATATACATTACTCTCACAGGTAAGTCTTTCCTGTTGTGCAAACTCTAGGTGTTTCTGACCTTCCTTGGACGAGTTGGAAATTCCACCATTAACCATTTTTTAAAGACGCAGGGAATGGAAAGTACAAAAATGGCACTTAAAAACATCTGTGTCATTCACAGCCCCTTTTTAAAAGTGCAAAGTGATATGTCGCTACCATCACATAAATAGAAGTGAGGGGTCAGAGAAAGACACAGCCCATGGGCCTCAGATGCTATGCCAGAGAATGTTAATGCTCTATTTACAGAACACAAAATTCTATGTGTTCATTACTTATTTTGATTTCTTTGCCTTCCACAAAAGGTTCAACTGGACTATGTAGAATTAAGATTGGTTCTGTGGAATGGTTACAGAACTACAAACAGAAAGTAGTGTTCTTCTCAGCACCCTCACACAGGACAAGGTGGTGGCTGCAGTGGTCATTAGCAAGTGGTCCCCAGGAGAATGTGAGAAATGAGGATTAAAATTAGTATTCCAGTTTCAAGTACCAATTCGATATGGAGTTTTCCATTTATTGGCAAATGGAAACTCTTTTGTTGAGGGAGGTGGCAGTGTATTCTACTCCCCAAAATTAGCAGTGTGAAGAGTTTCACAAAATTAAAGTCTTTTGGATATTATCACATTCATTTCCAACACACAGTAAACAAAGGAGAGGTTATTATGCAATATTCCAGTGTTAGAATAATAAGTAAATTATTTTCATGAAAATATAGTATCATTGAATTACTTTTTCTTTCAAAGATAGTGTCTTATTTCTAGGAACCTAGAAATAATAACCCTGGACAGAGACCTTGTTTTTAAAATCAAATGTCATCAAATACAATTAAATATATGGTTCATTCGTTGTCACTTCAGGGTCCAGAAAATATCAAGGAATGTTATTTGCTCAACAGGGGACTCCCTAAACATTTTCGTATCAAAGTTTGATGCCTCGGGCGCTCTTGCTTTATAGAATTAACTTTCAAGTTTTGTTATGCAGATTTGGATTTGTTCTGAAGCAGCAGCTGGAGATTCTGCTTTTAGAGATACCTAAACTAGACAGACCTGACTTTGGAAGTAGCTATTGACTTTCTGTATCCTAGGCAGTTTCATATTGATCTTGAGGCAACTCAATTACCCGCACCTGAAAGAGGCAATGAATTTGAATAGTGTTCATGGCTTTTTTATACATCTTTTTCTCCCTTTGTGAAGGGCAATGACTTACACTTTGCAAAATGAATTAGCAAGGAGATACTCTTGTTCTCTTCTTGAAGGTAATAGAAAAGAGTCTTTAAGATAAAGCACTTTCTCAACACTTTGAGTGTTGAGATTATTTATGAATACCTTTCTATTCAATTTTCATAGTCTAGATGATTAAAGTGTTTTTCTTTTTTTTAAAAAAAAATTGAGGCTAGCTAAATGTTAGACTTCAAATAGTTGAGGTTTAAAGAAGTAATCGATGTCTCTTTTTCCAAAGCTAATAATAGAAAAAAAAAACCATTACCTCCAGAGAAGAAGAGAGGCATATTGCAGAACAATCAAATTACTTTCATTGAACAATAACTATGGTATTCTTTTTTTATATGGAACTATAACGTTTCAGGGGTGGAAGGACGTTTGAGAATAAGCTTTCAAATAAGAACTGAAATGATGTCTGCTGTGTGACTGACTCCACCAGATACTATTGGTGTGATATCTGGTAAGCTACTTGGCACTATGATCCAAGTAACTTTAGGGCCCTTGGAATAAATGCAGATTATTACCACACCATCTCATAAGAGTTGTTATCAAGGGTAAATTAGATAACATGTGCAAATGCTTTATTCCAGTTCCTGGCACAAATTAAATGAATAAGCATATGATTAACTAGTTCAACTCCATTATTTAACAGGTGAAGAACCAGAAATATTTTAAATCACTTAATTAAGGTAACAAGGCTAATTGGCAGCAAAATTGTAATTAAAAGTATGAAGTTTGGCATTTTGAAATTTACATTTTAAATAGAATTATGTTCAATTCTTATATTCATGTCGATAGATACCTCTTAAGCTAAGCAATGCATATATTTTTGAGCATTGCTTCTTCTATTCTAAGAATTAAACTAAACACTGTTGGAGATCAATAGATAAATCAGTACTTTCATGAAGCTTATCATTTAATAGAAAAAAATAAAAATATAAGACTAGAATTGCAAGACAGAAACAACATTCCCTAAGAGGAAAGATCACATTTAGTTGAATACAACTGGAAAAGACTCTCTAGATAAACTATTGTTGAGATGTATTTTTTAAATAGATTTACCTTTTCCCTGCCAAAGACTGACTTACAACTTATGTGTCTACTTAAACGTCCTCCCAAGGATATGTGACCCTGACAACTTTGCTTCCTCTGACTCTGTCCTTTATACCTTTTTGTTGTTGCTATAAATATTTTATTTCATGCTAAATTTAAAATCACCCAGGATTTATTGTTTAAAAGTTATAATCATATCATGTAAAAACATAGAAGAAAAAAAGCAACTAATAAAATCACCTGGTTTTAGAAATTTCTCTAGCCTTTCATTTGCTCATATTTATTTTTGCATGACAATTGTGAAATCCAAACAAAGAAGAGAACATTTTCTTTATCTCTATCTGTGCTTTTCTGTGAGCGATTCCAAATTTTATTTTAAAATCATTGGAAAAAAATAAGAAGGCCTGTCATAGTGTCTGATTAACTTTTTAATTGTACTTTAAATCTTGGCTCAGCTTTCGCCATCTGTCCATGTATCACTTCACTCTCCATAGCTGGTAGGCTCGATGAGGGACCCATCTGAGGAGTTCCCTCAGCACTTTGGGACACAGTACTCATCACACTGAAGGGTCATCATATGTGTTCCCATTTTTTTCTCTGCAGGAAAGTGAGTTCTGGAAGGCTGTATCTGAGTCCTGTTCCTCCAGTATTCAATGAATGCTATCTGAATGGATCAATCAAATGGAGCTCTGTTTCAATAAGAATGTACCCCGCAAAACAGGAAGACAAAGGAGTTTTAAAAACGGAGGGGGTTTCAAAAGTAGTCTAGAAGTATTGCAATAGTTTATGCATTATCAGAAAAATATAAACAGTTGTAATTGTCCTGAGATAAAGGAAAAAGAAGGTCAAAAACAGGAAGAAATCTAAGCTGTTAGACAGTCATTATAATGGCTTGTTTTAATTTTCCCATTTAATTATGATATTCTTGTTCATTCAATATACTTGGATAAATATTGTTTAAACATGTTTTATGAATATTATAGTGAAAAAGAATAATAATTCTAAAGAGAAAAAGGTTAAAAAATATAAAGCTCACTTTAAAAGAAAATATCTAAGGAAGCTTTGAATAAAAGCTACGATGCCCTCTGGTGTGCACACATTTTAGAACCAGTCTAATACAGACTTTACATATATATTCACTACATAATAATTGCTTAAAGATTCCATTAGAAAGTGCAACAGTTCACAACATACTTAATTTCAAAAGACCCAAAATACTAACATAAACTATTTCGTAAAGTTTTAAAATATAAATGCAAATGAGCCTAGTTTTTTCTGTTTGTGGGTGTGGCAGTAATTTCTGACGAAAATGTCAAAGCCTAAGTGCTCAGTGAGCTTGTCTGCAACTCATCAGAGAATTACGAATAAACATGGATGGAGGAGTATGCAGATTTCCTAATAGAAAAGCCATGAATGTTTCAACACCCAGAGGTTCAAATTATAACAAAGGGATAGCACCTGTCACTGGAGGCAAACTACAAGATCACCTTTTCAGTCCCAGTAGCAATTAAATCACTGACAATTTAGCCTCTCTGGAAAGTAGAGTCTCCAAAGAATCCATGTGTGTATATATCTCGGAGTGCTACATGTAAGGAGGTTGCTTTAAATTCCTCTTCTTAATATTTCCCATATATCTTACGAAAAGGTTCCCCCACCACCAATGAAAGGATGATTTCCTGTGTTTTATTAGATTATCAGAGGAAATACTTACGTGGCCTCTTTTGATTATGACAGCTAATCCCTAATACGATGTGACCTCCCCAATTCATGCAGTTTTGTGTAGATGCGATTTCTGCATTGAAGCTTTGGTAAAAATGTTTCAATTCATTTGTCTAATGGCATATCTTTACAGGAAAAAATACAGAGAAAAATTATATTGAATGCTCTGGAGAATCTATGCAGCTTGTTTAATAGATGTGTATTCATCTGAGAAAATGCATGCACTGGCCATGCTTATATCCTATTCTGAAGGATGACTCATGCAGTTTCCTGAGTTTCTAACATCAGTGTGCCACCACTCTGACCACAGCTTCTTACTGTAGGGATTTGTGGTACAGAAGGAGGTTCCTGTGACGGAAACCGGTCCTCAGCCTCTCATCCAGGTGGCAGAGTGTAGTGAAAGGCAAGAATGCAGGGAACAGAGAAGTTCAAGACTGAAGAATCTAGGAGGAAGCAGAAGCCAAGGGCTAGAAACAAGTCCCGGAGACCAGAGCAATGAAGCAAATGTGCTTGAAGCTTAAATACCAAATAGGGCAGAACTGCAGTAAGATGGGAAGTGTACGCTTCTGAAAAACTCTAGGTGGCAGACCCGCATTGCTGTTCCAGGAAGTGCAAGCACACTCTTCCACACGCTACATCCTCTGCTCTCTGAGGCCTGCCAAGGCGGCAACATAGATGATTTTCTCTCTTTCTGACTGCTCTTAACGAACTTATATTTACTGAAGCTACCTTAACAACTAACCATTCTTTTTAGCCTAAAATGAATATCCAGAGTATGCACTGTACTCTAGTGACTTCACTATTTGTACATCACATATTCAATAGCGTCAGTTCCAAAAACGGTCCATTACGATGAAGGAAAAAAATAAAAGAAAGGAGGGTTTAAAAGGCCAGAAATTTAGGTCTGTGAAAACATACAAATTTGATATGGAAAAAATAAAGTTTGGAACACTACAGAGTTCCCGAGTTTACTGCATAAATGATGGAAGTCAAGAATAGCAATCAAGAATTAATTCATGTATTCCATAACATTTTTGAGCTTCTTTTATATACCAGACTTTTAAAAATTAACTGTTAGGAACTCAAAGATTATAAAATGAAGTTATGTGTTCAAAATTAATTTTTAGTTATTCGTGGGACTAAGTACATGGAAAAATACTGTGAAATCATTAATGGAAAAATAAACACATAATAGTAAAATATTATAAGTTCAAATATAGGATGGGACCAGTGGCTCACGCCTGTAATCCCAGCACTTTGGAAGGCCGAGGTGGGTGGATCACCAGTGCTCAGGAGTTCAAGACCAGCCTGGCCAACATGGTGAAACCCCGCCTCTACTAAAAATACCAAAAATTAGCTGGGAGTGGTGGCATGCGCCTGTAATGCCAGCTACTCGGGAGGCTGTGGCAGAAGAATCGCTTGAACCTGGGAGGTAGAGGTTGCAGTGAGCCAAGATTGCCCCATTGCACTACAGCCTGGGCAACAAGAGCGAAACTCAAAAAACAAAAAACAAAAAGTCAAATATAAACATACATAAATGAAGCTGAATATGAATAATTAATTTACAAAAAGACTATGGTTTTTAGATATCCTAAAGATGTAGTCTGTCAAATTTCCATATAAAAAATGGAAAATAAATAAGTATATAATTATACATAATATATTATAATTATGTAAATATATATGTATAATATATATATAAAGTTGAAAATATGAGTGTGCACAGGCACACATGAAAGTCTAAAAACAATCTTGTGGTAACAACGCCTTGGCTGGAAGACTTACTTTTGGTTGCATAAAATACAGCAATCTAACCTTACCCAATAATTGCCACATGAAAATCATTTCTGCCAAGTCTATACTGATACCTATCTTCCTAAAATATAGATGAATAGACATAACTTTCTCTGGCTTTTATTTTATTTTGTCACATTTCTTAAGCCATTGAGGCTCCTGTACCAAAATACCACAAACGACGTGATGATAAACAAGAGTAATTTGTCTCTTACAATTCTGAAGGCTGGAATGTCCAAGATCATGGTGCCAGCAGATTCGGTGTCTGGTCAGAACCTGCTTCCTCTTAGACAGCTATACTCTCATCCTAACCTCATATAGTGGACGGCGAGAGGGGTATCTTTTGGCCCTCTCCTCTAAGAGCAATGATTTTATTTGTGCAGATTCCACTCCTATGACACAACCACCTCCCAAAGGCCCCACAACCTAGTACGATCATTTTGGGAGTGAAGATTACAACATATGTATTTTGGAGGGACACAAACATTCATACCATAGTGCCATACATATACAGGTTGAGCATCCTTAATCTGAAAATATACAATTCAAAACGCCCCATACTCTGAAGCTTTTTGAGTGCCAACATGACACCAGAAGTGAAAGATTCACACTTGACCTCGTGACAGGTGCACAAATTTACTTAAAACATTACATAAGATAACCTTCAGGTTATGTATATATGAAATAAAAATGAATTTTGTGTTTTAACTTTGGTCTCATCTCCAAGGCATTTCATTATATGTATTCAAATATTCCCAGATCCCGCAAAATATGAAATCTGTAAGAAACACTTCTTGTCCCAAGCATTTTAGATGAGGAATATTCAACCTGTAGTTGGAAGGCACTGACATGAAAAAATGCCAAACTCAGGTTCAATTTGCTAAAAGGTAGAGGAGATCTAGAAGTAAGTTAATGACCAGAAAAGAGACTGTGGAGTTGAGTAGTATTTCAAATCAACATAATCTTTTTTCTCATTTTTTTAAATTCACAAACATTAAGGTAATGGACAATTGCTAACACGTACTAAAATTTCCAGTGCTACCTAGTTTACACAGCAATTCCCATTTTTTAATAGAAACTGGATCTTCTTTCTACTAAGTCCTGAGAGGCTGACGACTTTTAAAATAATAGCCCTTTTAAATATTGTCATTGAAAAGCCAAAATAAAGCTTTGATTTTTTAAAAAAGAAAATGCTATATGTGTATGTGTGCATAGATATGTATCTGTGTGTGTTTGTGTGTGTATGCCACAATAAAACATTTGCTCACTGTTTAGTAGGAAATAAAAGATTTTGTTACTTTGAATAGCTTAGTTGAAAATGTTTAGCATATCTGGTTGCAAAACGTAAAAAAGAAAAGCTTTTCAATGCATACTACCTAGTGTCTGGTCAAAATGAAGAGTGCAATTATATATACTAATTATTTCATCAAAATATGCTACTTGGAATAGAATTTCTCAAGTTATAAGGCATGGTAAATTCCTAAGATGTCTACTATATTTCCTTACTTCTCGGTACTGATTCTGAAATATTGAATCAAAATATCCCAAGAAGGGATTATGAGTCTAAATTGTAATCATTTCCCCAGGTGTGTTATTACTTAGATACGTTTGCAAAGTATTTTGTCCTTAGTGGTCAATAATAAGAAAGGTATGGACGGAAAGAGAAATGTGCATTCAAGCATTGCTTGTCAAATCAGATTTGTCAAATCTGATTTCTCCATAAAATCACTTGGAAAGTTCTATAAAACCCAGATTTGGGGGCCTTGTATGTGTAACTGTTTAAGAAACCTTAGGAATCATAATCTTTTAAAAGCTTCCCAAATCAAATTTGGGAGATTTGCTCTTTGGAGAGCTGAGATGAAAATTTGCTTTGATAAACAAATCACTAAATTTGCATCACTTAGACTCCTAACAGTTTTTAATTTAATTTTACTCTAATGTTTACACATTGTCATTTTGAATTTAATCCATTTTCTACTCTACACTGCTGTCAACTTTATTTTTGTCCACTCCTTATTTAATAAATATCTAGGATTCCTTATATTAAACACAAAGAAGTTCAAAACAACTCAATATTTGCTCATCAATCTATGTATTCATTCATTCTTTCACCAAAACTTATTAAGTGTATGTGTGGTTTTTCTAGGAACCACCAACTGATTGATAAATAGCCTATGTTCTCAGAGTGTTTTCTTTCTAGAGGGAGGAGACATAAAATCAGATAAACAACACCAACATATATTGATAAAAAAACAGATAAAGCACAATTTTCATCATTTTCTTGATAGCTATAACCAAGTCAATTTAATTACAGGCATAGCATTTGAAGCCCATAGAACTCAAGGAATTCCACAAATAAGTTATATGGGGGGTATGTTAAACTCTGAAATTAAATGCAAAAATTTATGTATATATGTATGTTCAAAATTTTCTGTGGAAATTATCCATTGCCATTGTCAGATGTTCAGAGGTGTCATTGTTACCCAATAAGAATTTTCTTATAGAAAATATGTCTTACAAATTCAAAAGATTTCAGGTCTCATTCACAGAGTGTATTAGTTTATTATTGCTGCTGTAACAAACTACCAAATACGTAGTGGCTTAAAACCACACCAATTGAGGGCAGAAGTATGAAATCAATTTCACTGGGCCAAAGTCAAGGTGTCACCAGGCTGGATCCTTCTTGGGGCTCTGGAAGGATTCCATTTCTTTGTTTAATCTAGCTTCTCTAAGTCCCCTGTGTTCCTTGGCTAGTGCCATTTCCTCATCCTCAAAGCATATCAAAAAGTGTTTGCTACTGCACTCACGTCTTCCATGATCCACTCTGATCATCTGCTTCCATCTCAGGAGGACGCTCATGATTATATTTGTGACCCACCTGAATAATCCAGGAATATCCCCTCCACATCAACATTCTTAATTTAATCACATTGACAAGGTCTCTTTTGCCATATAAGGTAACATTAACAGATTCTGAGGATTAGGGTGTAGACACTGTTGGATGGGAGTAGCATTATTCAGTCTGCCACAGTGGATGAAGGAGGTATTTAGGGAAGGAATTTACATAATTTATAATCACTAAAATGATAAAATCTATGTGGTCATCTTCATGTTGATATACAGTCACAGGTACCTTTTTACACAGAGATTTATGTAATATAGTTTACATCAAGGATTGGCAAGCTTTTTCTAAAAGGTGACTATTTTAGACTTTGTGGGTAATATTATGTCTGGTGTAACTAACAAACCGTGCCACTGTACTGGGAAAGAACCCACGAGCAGTACATAAATTAATGAATAGGAATATGTTCAAATAAAACTTTATTGACAAAAACAGGAAGTGGGCAGCGTTTGACCCATGGTTCAGAGTTTTCTGATTCTGGTTTAGATAAGTATAAACACATTAAGCATTTAGTAAGAAGCTACTTTGTGTGATATTATTTGGTAATAAGGTTGTAACATGTTTAATAACCTGGTCTTTGGGCACAAACACATTTGGGTTCAAAACTCATTTTTGTCACAAGCATTATAAAATTATAGAAATTAATTAGCTGTGTAAACATAACCCTGTCACATAGTCATATTTACATAATTGGGTTATGTTTCTAAGATGCGATATTATAGGTATAGAACATGTTCCTGAGGTTGACAGATATTAAATGCTAATAAATATTTTATATTACATTCATGCCTAGATGATGGGGTATAACCATATTTCACTTGACTGTAGAGACATACATACAGATCTAGTCAATAAAACAGTACGAAGTATATTAAATTAAATAGGGGATAGATATTAGTAATAAGAGAAGACACAGCTAATGTTTAGTTGTGTATTTGAGTCCTTAAATGAGGTTAAAATTGCTTAGTAATTGCTGGAAAAGAATGCTCAAATTTTGACTTAAAAAAATTCCTGATATTACAGTAAAAATAATACTGTATATAATTCTGACTTAACAATAATTCAAGTTTTAAGTCCATATACATTTTATTTAATTAGAAAACTAAAATTTAAAGTTTTAAATTTAAATTTGTATTGTTCAAGAGGTACACTGGCTGGGCGTGGTGGCTCACGCCTGTAATCCCAGCACTTTGGGAGGAAGGCAGATCACCTGAGGTCAGGAGTTCAAGACCAACCTGACCAACATAGTGAAACCCCATCTCTACTAAATATACAAAAATTAGCCGGGTATGGTGGCGGGCGCCTGTAGTCCCAGCTACTTGGGAGGCTGAGGCAAGAGAATTGCTTGGACCTGGGAGGTGGAGGTTGCGGTGAACCAAGATCACGCTATTGCACTCCAGCCTGGACAACAGAGTGAGACTCTGTCTGAAAAAAAAAGAACAAACACATCAACATAATGGGCTTGAAAAGGAATTAAAAGTGAAATCATCTTTCCTTTTATGATTATGAAATCACTTCAGACACTTTTCAAGGAGGATTCTATTTGAACTAGACAGTGCTGATTGGTGATTTGGTAGGCACTCTTCTCTAATTCAAAGGCCACAGTCCACTTATTCAAATTTTGGCATTATTCACGTCAAAGTAAATTTTGTACAGCCTCACGTGAAGTAAAAGATTCACAGTGCCCAATAACTTTTCTGAGTTTATGTTTAGGCTTACAGAACAAGTATTCGCTTTCATAATGAAAATATATATGAAATTATTTTGATCAAACTATCTAAAATATCAAGACTTAAGGGAACAATGTAAATGACTCTCTATTTCTTCCTGCAACAGAGGGCTATTCAATGTTTTAATGTTTTTCACCATTTTGATACTTATTATTCTATAACCATGAAAGTCAATTCAGGCTATTTCAAACTTACTTACATTAAGCATTGTTCTTAGTAGAAAGCTTCTTATCACTCTGCTTTGGAATGTAAATAATGCAGGGACTTTTTTGGTCGTTGTTCTCAAATGCCAACTGAAAAAGCTACATATCCTCTTTTCCTCTCAAGTGTTTTATATCATATAATAAAGAATTCTTCACTTGAAGACATTATAAAAGTATTTGTTACAGTATAAATTCAGTTCAGAAAAAACATACTTGAGCATCTTCTAAAAAGAAAATACCTGATTTAGACATTCATTCTAAAATATTACTCTGACAATATTTGTATTCTAATAGTAAAAAGTGATATGTTTGCCTAAGGGAAGTTCTATTCAATTTTTGTGTGAGCAATATTTTAATTTTACTAAATGTTCTTAATTCTAAGAAATTCTGAAAGTTCTTTTGAGCAAATATATGATATAGAAATATTATTCCAATTATATTTAGTAGGATACATTACATTTTGAGAGAAATCAGAGATAGAAAACATTTCAAAACACACACAATAGATTAAGTTAGTGGAGGTAGAAAATAGAAAAGCATTGATGCACAGAAGAGAAAAGTAGTTTTGAATTTTTCAGAGTACAGTGTTATGTCATTGTTAAAATCATCTTGGAGGAAGATAGGCCTGAATTCAGGCCCTTGCTTTTTATTTGCTCATTATGAGAATATTGTAATATTTTTATCTGAGACCAAGAACTAGTTATATAACCTACCTCATAAACATAGGAAAATGAAATGAGACACAGTGTGACAAGCAGCTAGTACAATGTCTTTTAGGGTCTGGTATTTGAGACAGTAATAGAATATCTAATCACATATTAATTGAATGGAAGAAGCAAAAGAAAAATATAAATTCAATGTGACTGAAGTTGCACTTCCATGATTCAGCCATTAAAAGAAACAGAAAAAGCTGAATGTAAAGGGAGTGATAAAGCAAAGAGCTCAACGTAAGGCTAAAAATCTACTCTTCTTCCTCTAATACCTTGCATTATTAGTTCTTAAAATATTTTGACTGTCTTTAATTGAACTTTGGTTATTCATCCTAATTAACTAATAAGCTACTTTATTATAAAACACAATTGTTTTTATTTAAAACTAGGAATGCTTTGTCTCATATTTACTACCATAAAGAGCAGTTGGCTTGCTTCTGTCCACACAAGTTTCCTTGTCATTCATGCCTTCTGCTTTATTGATTAAATGACTTTTTGAGAATTCGTATTCAGTCCAACACCTCCATTTCTAAAAGATAGGGCCTAGAAAAATGATGCAGTTTCTGGGGCCAAATAGATTGTGGCACAGCTGATGCTTTGTTCAAAATCTATACTGATTGCAATAACTGGATCAATCGTGTGGCTATTTGCATTGATTTGTAAGACTGCTGACAGTTTGAATCATCTGTCATTTTGCATAGAAAACTGTTGCCCAAACCTATATGATTAAAATCAACTTTTTTTTTTTTTAAATAGATGGTAAATAGAAAACAAAAGACAAATCAGAGAAGAAAAAGTATAACATCCACCAACTGGAAAACTAATGCCACTATTCCATCAACATTACTATTCCTACTAAACATATTTTCATTGCTAAGCCTATGGCACTATTCAAGAAAGTTGAATGTAATAAATATCAAAGAATAGTTTTGAAGTTATGGAGATAGATGACAGTCACAATGAAAGGCATTTAGAATGTACAGCTCTATGGAAAATACACAGCGAAATATATACAGATGGGAGTTATCAATTTTAAAACCTTTACTGTTTAACATTGTTAAAAACAAACCTAATTGTGCCTATGTCTTTTTTGCTTACTAATATCAAGCAGATATTCTTCCTAAAAACATGTAAATTTATGTCTCAATTCTATATTGTCCAGGAAACAATTTTTCTATTTGATAAGACTATAAAGTCCAAAACAAAAATATTCAGAAAACTGTTTGTCTTGTTTCTCACTATTGTTTATTTATGAGAAATAATAATATATTTATCACAGAATTTTAAGAAGAGTTTAGTATGTTTCATAACTTTAGCTATCTCAAAAGTGTTCTGTGAACAGTAGGACTTATGTGATATTGTTTATTTTTATTCAGGATGTATTAATTTATTTTCATCACTCACAGCATAATATCCACCTCTGAGAGTAGCAACTTGAGCTCAAAATATGTACTTTATTTCCAGCAACAACATCTTTAAAATAATTACATATTTCAATAAACAATATAAATTCTTTTCTTCTATTTTATTAACTCATCTCTAATTATGAAATTAAGGAAATCAAATTCTAAATATTTTATTTATTTAAATCTTAAAAATGTTTTCACAAGTGAACGTTTCAGATGTTTGTGTGAAAAATCCTGTTTAAAAACTGTTCAGTCATGTAATCATCCACATTTTAATTTTAAGTAAAGGAAATTATAACTGCTATTACTATAATTCAAACATATATAGAAGGCCATATCATTCATATCTTATAGATCTTATTAAATTCTAATGTAAAAATTTGAAATGTTTAATGTGCCAATAAATTAGTGAGAATAGGTAAAAGAGAATTTTGGTATACAATATTAACTAAATACTTGATTTTCAATTTCTATTTAAATTTGTGTATATTTTGCTTGTTTATTTTTCTCATTGAACTGAATTCAATGGGCATTTTCCAAATTTAAAATTATATCTTCAAGAAGACAAATCATGGGTGCTTTGTAGCATCTTCCTATTAATTTATTTCCTTAAAAATTCAACATATTAGAGATTAAATATATTATTTACAATACTCACTTTTTTAAAAATTATACTTTAAGTTCTAGGGTACATGTGCACAACGTGCAGGTTTGTTACATATGTATACATGTCCCATGTTGGTGTGCTGCACCCATTAACTGGTCATTTACATTAGGTATTTCTCCTAATGCTGTCCCTTCCCCCTCCCCCCACCTCACGACATACTCACTTTTGATCAATATGTTTTTAATCTTAAAATTCTTCACTTAAAGAAAAATATATTCTTAAAATATTTATATTCCTAATTACAGATTATATATGACTATCACTAAAGGTTAATTTAATTTATGTAGCTGAAAATAAATTAACACAAAGCACAGAAGACAGTATGAGAGGGCAACTTACACATTGTTTCCAAAACTGGCAAAGTGTGAAGGTCACAACTTACATATTAATATATTCTACTATGTCATCTGTTGTAAACAAAGAATATTAAATACTCTTATTCATTTTCTTCTAATGAACATATATTACTAAGGTGTCTAATGAATAGATAAAACATCTTTTTTCATTAAATATTTATTAAAATAATATTCTCTATGCTCACCAATTAAGGGACAATTTATTCCAAAAAGATAGCAGGGTAAACTCCAAAGAGACTGACCTGATTCGCATAATATAAGCCTCTGGCTATCAAATCAATAATATTTCCTCCTGTTCTTTATTAGACAAATAAAATACAATGTAGACCAAAGGAAGTTATTTAAAGCTAAAGTGAATGCAAAAATTTTTATTGAATTCCATATTAAACTCAAAATCTTGACTTTAGTGATTTACTGAAAAGTGTCTATTTGCATTAAAGGCTCTATTCTTTTAAATGTGTTTAAAGAACAGTCTAATAATTCATTTATATCAAAATGTTTTACAACTCCAAAATACTGAACAGTTTTTCACTCTTTCTGTCTCTCTCTCTCTCTGTCTCTCTCACACACACACACTCATGAGCATACACAGATTTAACTATGCACAGTAGATGTGTGTAATTATTTCAATTAAAACAGATCTTTTCTGTGTAGCTCTACAAAATTACAAAGATTGTTATCAATAATAATAATAATACATCAGAAGTAAGGATTTACTATAATAAGCATAAGTAAAAGTTACAGGTACATAGCTACAAATATAGATAAAAACAATACGTAAATTATGCATGATGATAATGAAGATAAATAGATAATAGATTTTTACATGTATTTTCTTTCGAAACTGTTTACTGCTTTGTAATTTATTAGAGTTTATTTTCATAATTGATTCCACCACACGTATTTATCAATTCTGTTTCTCTTCCTTAATGTTTTTTGGGAGAAAAAGCAAATATGCTTTCTTTCTTTTCTAAATAAACTGAGAAAGCAATACACGTTTATGGAAAAATGTTTAGAGGGAAGTATTTCAGTTTTTCTTCAAAGCGGGAAATGGGTGCCCTCTGCTGTCGATTTGTAGATTATTTTAGCCAGTATGATTCTCCTGTATGTGAAAATATTCAAGTGCAAAAACCTATTATTATTTATAATATATGATATATAAATATAATACATTATATTATATGTTCTACACAAATATAATATGTTGTATCATATAAAAATAATAAATAATATTTAATGTATAAAGTTGATAAATTTTTCAAAATCAAGATTTGGTTCAGTTACATGAAAGATGAATTAGCTGAGGAGTTGGAAGAGGAGATTATTAATTGTTTGTATGTATTTATATAATAGAAAGCAAAGAAAACACAAGCACAAAGCTTTTAAATGAATAAAAAGCAAATAATTGAGTTTTCGATGAGTATTTATTTTTTTAAATAATTATGCAATGTTTCACTACAATCTGCACCATCAATAATATATAGCACACAGAGTATTTTTTCTGAATAGTTTATCAGAATAATATAAAATAATATTACCAGAGTTAAATGATATTTTTTTCTTTTTCCTCATTCTCAATCGCACAGAAATGCTTTAAAAAAAAAAATGCAATGTGAATGTTATGCAATAAATTATAAATGTGAGGAAAATTTTTTCTCATCATTTAATTTTCAGATTTTATAAGATACTTTCAGGTCCTTTATTTGATTTAAATATTATAAATTATGAAATGAAATATATAACAAATCAAAAATCTCCCATTTAATGAACATAATTATAACAAAGTAGCTAAATACATTTAAAACTATCCTCCTGAAATTATTCATTTTTTAAACACAAGCATTTACTTAATAATTATTTATTATCTATCTATAAGGCAGTTACTCTAATAAACCTAAGAATAAAGCCATGAGTTAGGCAAGGACCCTGGTGTCAAAAAGCATGCGTTACTACAATACAGTTTAGTTATACTATCTAAAATATCACCAGCCATTGTATGTGAAAATATAGAGTATTTTTTAAAAAGTAGATACATACAAAAATCTTATTTCTCAGCCCAAATATTAGCTCCACTCCATATTGAAACTCACTAAAGGTATAGATATACTGAGATATATGTGTCTGTGTACGGGCGTATATGTATGTGTGTACGGGTGTATATATATGTTTTGGGGCGGTGGAAGACAAAGCGAGAGAAAGACAGAGACAGAAAGCAACTGAGAAAGAAACAGAGAGAGATTCAGATACATGATTTCTGAATGTAACTTTTTACCAAGAATTCATAAATTCAAAAATACAAAAGACAATATATTTATGATCACAGTACTTATCCACAAAATTAAATAGAAATCTCTTTCAAATGTTTCATTTATATACAATTTAGAAATAAATGTTCTTCTCTTATTGATCTCAAATAATTTGCCATGCTTTCTAATAATTAGACATAATAGACATCTTTAATAAATTATTCATTTTTGAGATACACGTTTTCTGAATCGTTTTTAACCAGTAAGAAACTATGTTTCAAACTATATTCTCCTTTTTCTTAATGTCCTAAGAAGGATGCCCTCAAATTTCACTGCCCATATATTTTGATGTACTTTAGCCCCAAGGTACATAAAATCCATTATGCCATGATTTGATGCAGTGAAAAATTCATTAAAGAAATATGAACTCTGAATAAAAGTATTTCAAACAAGAATTATTTTAAATAAATCATCGTGTGGCAGAGAAGTGAATTTAATTTTTCTAATAACAGAAAGTCATCCACCAGTGGAAAGATGATAGACTACCAGTAAAGAGATGTATACTTCAAAAGTATCAATTAGTGACAATCAAAAATGACCATATCATACATAGAAATAAAAATAATTTAACAGAAAAATGCATTCAAATTATGTTCCAATATACCTGTGGACCCAAAATTTTGTTTTGAAAGGGATTTCACAATTTTCAATGGATTCTCTGAGAAAAGACTTTTTAAAAATATTTTACTTATTTAAAATTTTTGTACCTAGTAAGTCTATATATTTATGGGGTACATGAGATATTTTGATACAGGCATGTAATGTGAAATAAGCACATTGTGAGAACATGTGATGTTTGTCTTTTGGTGCCTGGTTTATTTCACTTAACATAATGAGCTCCAATTCTATCCATGTTGTTGCAAATGACTGGATCTCACTCTTTTTCATGGCTGAATAGTACTCCATTGTGCCTGTGTACCACACTGTCTTTATGCATTCATCTGGCGACGGCCACTTGGGTTGCTTCCAAAAGTTAGCTATTGTAAGGAGTGCTGCCACAAAGAGGAGTATGGATATCCATTTCATACACTGTCTTCCTTGCTTTGGAGTATGGATTCAGCAGTAGGATTGCTGGATCTTATGGACTGCTCAATTTCTAGTTTTTTGAGAAACCTCCAAACTGCTCTCCATAGTGGTACTAATTTCCAGGCCCACCAACAGTGTACAGGGTTCCCTCTGCTCCACATCTATTGCCTGTCTTTTGGATATAAGCTATTTTAACTGGAGTGAGATGATAGAGTATACTAGTTTTGCTTTGCGTTTCTCTGATGATCCCCGTTGTTGAGCAGTCTTTTTTTTTTTTTTTTTTTTCCCCCCCCTGGTGGAGCCCCGCTCTGTTGCCTGGGCTAGAGTGTAATGGGGCAATCTCAGCTCACTGCAACTTCCGTCTCCTGGATTCAAGACATTCTCCTGCTTCAGTCTCCTGAACAACTGAGATTACAGGCACCCACCACCATGCCCAGATATTTTTTGTATTTTTAATAGAGATGGGGTTTCACCATTTTGACCAGGCTGTTCTCCAACTCCTGACTTCAGGTGATCCACCCGCCTCAGCCTCCCAAACTTCTGGGATTACTGGCGTGAGCCACTGTGCCCGACCCACTGGGCACCTTTACACATGTCCGTTTGCTATGTATATATCTTCTTTTGAGACATGTCTATTCAAATATTTTGAATATTTTGCCCATTTTTAAAACTCAGATTATTAGGTATTTTTCCTACAGTGTTGTTTGAGCTCCTTATATGTTCTGGTTAATAATCCCTTGTCAGATGGGTAGTTTGCAAATAGTTTCTCCCATTTTGTGGGCTGTCTCTTCAGTTTTTTTTATTGTCTCCTTTGCTGCACAGAAGCTTTTAAACTTGATGTGGTCCCATTTGTCCAGTTTTGGCTTGGTTTCCTGGCTTCTGGGGTATTGCTCAAATCTTTGCCTAGACCAATGTCCTAGAGATTTTCTCCAATGGTTTCTTGTAATAGTTTTATAGTTTGAGGTCTTAGGTTTAAGTCTTTAATCCATTTTCATTTGATTTTTGTGTATGGTGAGGGATGAGGTCTACTTTTGCACATGGGTTCTTTTGCATATGGATATTCCGTTTTCCCAGCACCATTTATGAAGATACTGTCTTTTCCTCAGTGTATGTTCTTGTCACCTCTGTCAAAAATGAGTTCAATGTATGTGTGTGGATTTGTTTCTGAGTTTTCTATTCTGTTCCATTGGTCTATGTGTCTGTTTTTATGCCAGTATCATGCTGGCTCTGCAGTGTAATTTGAAGTTAAGTAATGTGATTCCTCCAGTTTTGTTCTTTTAGCTTAGGTATGATACCTTTGGCTATTCTGGTCTTTGTGGTTCCTTGTAAATTTTAGGACTGTTTTTTCTATTTCTGTGTAGAATGCTATTGGTATTTTGATAGGGAGTGTAAACTGATTTGAGTAGTATGAACATTTTAACTATATTGATTCTTCTAATCCATGTACATGGAATACTTTCTTTTTTTTTTTTTTTTTTTTTTTTTTTTTTTTTGGTGTCCTCTTCAATTTCCTTCATCAATGTTTTATGGTTTTCATTATAGAGATCTTTCACTTCTTTTGTTAATTCCAAGGTATTTAATTTTATGTGTAGCTTTTGTAAACGGGATTACTTTTTAAATTTCTCTTTCACATTGTTCACTGTTGGCATATATAAATGCTACTGATTTTTGTATGTTAATTTCGTATCCTGCAACTTTACTGTATTGTTTTTTAGTTCCAATAATTTTCTTGTGAGTCTTTAGTTTTTTTCAAATATAAGATCATATTATCAGAAAATAAGGATAATTTGACTTCTTCCTTTCCAACTTGGTTGCCCTTTATTTATTTCTCTTGTCTGATTGTTCTAACTAGAATTTCCAGTATTATCTTGAATAAAAATAATGACAGTGGATATTCTTATCCTGTTCCAGATCGTAGAGGAAAGGTCTTAAGGTTTCCCCATTCAGTATGATACTAGGTGTGGGTCTGTCTGTCATATATGGCTTTTATTATATTGAAGTACATTTCTGTCATCCCTGGTTTTTGTTTTTTCTTTTTTTGAGATGGATTCTTGCTCTGTCACCCAGGTTGGAGTGCAGTGGCGTGATCTCGGCTCACTGTAAGCTCCGCCTCCCGTGTCATCCCCAGTTTTTTGAGAGATTTTATCATGAAGCAACACTGAATTTTATCAAATGCTTTTTCAGCATCAATTGAAATGATCATATGGTTTTAATCTTTTATTTGGTTATACAATATATCATGTTGATTGATTTGCGTATGTTGAACCATCCTTGCGTCCCAGGGATAAATTCCACTTGGTCATGATGAGTGATCTTTCTAATGTACTGTTTAAGTTTTCTGTTTGTTTATTTGTTGAGATGAGGTCTTACTCTGTCACCCAGGCTGGAGTGTAGTGGCATAATCATGGCTCACTGCAGCCTCGACTTCCTAGGCTCAGGTGGTTCTCTCACCTCAGCCCCCTTCGTAGCTGGGACTACAGGCACACACCACCATGCCTGGCTAATTTTTTGTACTTTTTGTAAAGATGGGGTTTTGCTATGTTGCCCAATGGTCTTGACTATTGAGCTCAAGCAATCTGCTTGTCTTAGCTTCCCAAAGGACTGGTATTACCAGTGTGAGCCCCTGCACCCAGCCTATTTTGTATTAATATGTTGTGTAACTTCTTTTGGGAGGCATATTATCTATTTAACTTTTTGATATTGTTTGATGTAGTCACATTTATATAGTTTATGTTGTACAATAATTTAAATTAGTTTTTCCTTTTCAAGTTGCTTTTCTAAGTTATCATTCAACTACCTTATGATACTTACATATGCTTTATTCCTTAAACATTAATCATAAAGTACAGAAATAAAAATAACTAATTTTGACATTTCTCATTTATTATTTATTATTACAAATAAGTATCCTTTAAGGAAATATTAATATTAACTTAATGAAAGATCTGCTGCTGTTACATTACTGCCACAGAAAGTTATATAGTCATTACTTTCTATGACAGTAGGAGCTAGAAGTAGAATACTGTTCAAATTAGTAATCTTGTACAAATTTTCTTTAAAAAGTCAGTATATAATGGCTTACACAGTATTGGGTTTCATATAAAAAAGGAATAAGATTTGCTTAATGTGTCAACTCAACAATCTCATAGATGCACTATTATTTCCAAATATGTTGAGCATTCAGGCCCCTTCAGTTTTCCCTCTCAAGTCTTACTTTGACCAGACTTAGCATCTCCAGCAATCTGGTATTAGTGTGTCCAGTGACCAAGGTGACTACCTATGAACTCCTGTCAGTCAAAATGTTAAATATTGCAACTGAGAAAGTGAGGCAGTATCACTGGGAAGCAGAGAACCTCTCTTCAGCTGTTGTACAAGTGCAAGATAAGTGTTAATACAAACTGTCTCTGTCCAGCAGCCTTGTGCTCTGGCCTCAGTGCCTTAATTTACTCTCTCTGGCCCTACTCCTCTATTGATGCGTCCTGAAATTAACTGGCTTGCTAATTGGCTGTAGTTCCCAAAGTTCGAGTGCTCTGAAAAATTTATATACAAATTTGCCATCCTTAGTAATATAATAATGTTCTTAAGATTCTGAGACTAGTCTTCCGGCTTCAGAAGACTAGCTTTAATTTCTTTTAGTAGTAGTTGTAACTAAAATTTTAACCTCTCTGAGTCTCAGTTTCCATCTTTGTAAACTTAGGAATTGCTCTGTAATTCACTGATACAGTTTATCTAAAGTTTCTGACACAAAACAAGCCATGATATATGTTAGCTATTATTAATTATTATTTTTCTTATTGGCTTTTCACTTGACTACTGAAAAGTCTTGTATTTTGGGATATATAGCAAAATAGATGAGGATACTTGGAGTTATCTACAAATGGGCTCTGATTAAGGGATTTTTGTAAAATAGATTTTTGAAAGTATAACAAATTTCATAGAAATTTGGATGTATATGGAAGAAATTCAAGTAAAAATAAAAAACTTATCTTGGTTTATGGTAATATATACATATGTATATTATAGACTATATATACATACTATATATTATATAGTTTGTAGTATATGCATATATAATATATACAAACCATATATTGTATATAGTGTATATAGAGTATGTATATATAATATATACTATATAGGGTATGTATATATAATATACAGTATATATAGTATAAATATATATGTATATATAGTATCAGAAAACTTTACCTCTAAACTATCATATCACAAAACAGTTCTATGCTTGGGATGTTGAGTGGTGGAAAATAATCTTCTTTCCAACTCCGCATCACAATTTTTCCCCTAGGTTCTGAGGCATTACTCTTGAATCCAGAATCTCATAATACTTAATTAATATATCAGCTTCTTTTGGTCCTAACAGGAGTGTACAAACACATCAGATTTTCCAACACTTAGTCATTCATTCAACAAGTATCTGCAATGTTTTTAAGTCTTTTATATGCTCTGATTAAGCAATGGTAAGCAAAACACAACTACAAGACTCTCAATTGTTACAGAGATAGCCATCCAGAGATGAAAATAAATGTTAAATAATAATCCTTAAATAAATATGTTTATTCTCTCTCAATCTGTTCAGCAAATATGTACTCCATTTCATTCAACACATATTTATTTGGCTCCTGCTCCATGTGTTGCCCATAGAGATAAGATTGAAACAAAAAATCTCTACAAAATTGGAGCTTAAATTCTTGTGAAAAAGACAATAATAAGTAAATTCACAAATAAATACGTACCATTGTAGGTGACAAATTATATGGAAAAGAAAATATGCTAAGGAAGGTAGAAAATGTAAGTGGTCTGTAATTGCTAAATTAATTTGCATTAAATATGAATAAGGAAATATTTTTATAAGTGCTATAAATAAAAACATGGGTATCTTAAAAGATAGAAAAAAATGAAAAAGAGGATTTACTCATGGGGGAGAAACTAGTCTGTTTTACCCATTAACATCTAGACTTTGGATCGCTGCCAACCATTGTTTATCATTGATCTCTGTGGCTATATTTCTTAAAGATACATAGAAGTTCAATAACTTTTGATGCCATGAGGAATTGTGTGGACTAAGCACTAAGTAGACATTTGTGTGCAGCCTGATTCGCTAGGTAATATAAGTCTGCAGACCTTCACTTCTCCAGTGATTATTTCTTGCCTGAGTCCTAACCTATTTGACTACACTGAGGTACTTCCTCTCGCGTTCCAACTCTGCCCTCTGGCGTGTCTTACTACAGCTCAGCAGTCAGATTACAGTCCTCTCTTGGCTATCTTATTTCTCTTTTAAACCTATTTATCTGAACTCAATTTCTAACTGCTTATTTGGTTTTACATTAGTTTCTCTTAATGCAGCTGTGGTTTTATCCTTAACGAATGCAGATTTATTTAGTAACAATAAATGATATTGTTCATTTGATCCTTAATATGAACAGACTTACATTCTGTGGATATAAAATGTCCAGAGTTTTATCTGCATTGATTGAAGAGGCCAACCGATCTTCCATCTCATCTAATTATTCGCATTTATTTAACATTATCTCCTATCCCATATCTGCTTGAGTCTGTATTCACCAGTTAAATTCCGAGATATACAGTCCCTGACTACCCAGAAAGATCCTGTGCTCCAGCTGCATTTTTCACAAAACTATGTTTGTCTTCATTGCAGTACATTACAATTATTATAGTTCAAGTTTAAAAGCAGGGAAAATTATGCACCCAATATGTGATAGATAATTGCTTAAATTAATAAATGGATACATCAAGGTGCAGAAAAAATAGACTCCCTCCAGAATTATTTCTTTTGTAGTTTGAAATGTTATTTTAAATTACTTATTCCAGCATTAAAATATTCTCACTCAGAGCAGTCCTTCCTCCATATGGCTTACTATTTAGTATACCTATGTGCTGTATTAATAATACTTTAGCAAACATATAGCAGAACGTGAGGATATGCCCGGCCTGGGAATATAAGCTTAGCTGTCCATCCAGAAAGGACATACAAGTTGGAAGAGTATCACTACTACATTTTGACTTTTCATCAACGGCCCTCACATTACCCACACCCTATTCTGTCTTCTTACCATACATGACATCTGTCAGCTTAAACAAGAGTGGAGCAGATATTTTCTGTACGTTACCACTGTTAGAAAGAACAAGTCATGGCTGCATGGTGCAAATGTGAGGATTCGGGATTCTAACTGGTGTCCAAACAAATGTTCAACCAATCTTCCTGTTTTCATATCTTTTCTCTTTACAAGTATTTAGGAGTTTCATTGGCAGAAACATTCTATTATTCTATGTGTAAATACACTTGCTTTGTGTTGCATCTCTAGGCAAGCAATTAGATTTCAACTTTGTCTTCCCTACTAAGGTATCACTGTAAAGCAGACTCAGTAATTACGGATCCCAAGAGAGGACTCTCACCGCATGGAGAATAGCAAAGATGATTATTATGCCAACTACCAGAAACTGAAGTCTATATAATGATTCCCACTGCATCCTGGGCTACTGCTTATGTCCATCATGCACCAGTTACCTATTTATCTGAGTCCAGTGTGACAGAATTCACTCACACACAAGTTATGTGAAGCAGGTTTAATACTGACTGATAGGCTGAAAGGCACAGAAGACTGGATCCATCATGAGCAGAATCCCCAAGGCTTAAGAAACGGTTCACAGGAGAAAAAGCCTTGACTGTGCGTGCCACATTTTACACAATAGTTGAGGGACTCTGAAAGGCAGTTCACCCCAGGTTATATAATTCAGACACTGTGTGACTTATGGGGCAAAACTTTGAAGGGCATCCTGCTTCTAGGGGAGAGAGGAACAAAGCCCAGGCCGTCCTTCCTAATTCAAAATTTTGCATTTTGAGCACGTTCTGCAGTTATTCTTGAGATCTACAAGCAAGAAACCGAGGAGAACTAGGTCATCCCAAGGCCATCTAGGGAAATACCCTGCTATCACTTGCTCATCTGCTTGTTTCTCTTCCAACATTTTATTGGCATCTCTTATTTTGTACAGTAACTACCCATGGTATTTTTCCTTAGTGACATGGAGCAAGGATGTATGTGTATGTTCGTATAGATATAGAATGTATTAACTATTTTTATAGTCTTCAGCTATTATGTTTGATTTTTAAGAGTTGCTTCAATAAGTTCTTGAGAAAAAAATTATCTAATGCCTTTGTGCCATTCTCCCCTCTGCCAAACCTATAGAAACTTGTCAGATGCTTTTGCAGAAGTACCAGTTAGGCAGACATTATCAAACACATATAAACACAAGTTTGCTGCTTTTTTCTCTTTTCCCTTTCTCTTAGGAATTTCTGGCAATTCTGAACTAAGAGAAACAGACAGTGTTCTCCACTGTCTTTCAAAATATCCAAAAAGGGCCGTCGAGGTGGCTCACACCTGTAATCCCAGCATTTTGGGAGGCCAAGGCGGGCGGATCACGAGGTCAGGAGATCGAGACCATCCTGGCTAACACGGTGAAACCCCGTCTCTACTAAAAATACAAAAACTAGCGGGCAAGGTGGCGGCGCCTGTGGTCCCAGCTCCTGGGGAGGCAGAGGCAGGAGAATGGCGGGAACCCGGGGGGGTGGAGCTTGCAGGGAGCCAAGATGGCGCCGCTCACTCCAGCCTGGGCCACAGAGCCAGACTCCGTCTCAAAAAAAAAAAAAAAAAAAAAAAAAAATCCAAAATGAGAAAATGCTGTTGTATAGGTACATGTAAAAATGAGTATGAAGCACATAAAGGAACAGATAGTGTTAGAGTACTTATTTCAGTATGCATGACTACTATTGTTAAAAACATTGCAGACAAGAGTTTTGATTTATTCTAAAATAAAAAAGATTTACAGTGACTTCTTATCCAATTTTCTACAAAAATATAAGTTTTTAATGATTTTAAGTTAAAATTTGTCATAGTTTTGGCCAGAATTAGCAACAAAACATAGAGTTTCTGCTCATTCTGATATGGCATAGCATGCTAAATGAATATTCACATTTTTATACATTTACGTTTTTTAGTTTTAAAAAATTTTACTTTTCAATTCTCCATATAATTTATTTTTTCCTAAATGACGTCTTTTGGATATTTTAATAGCCTACATTAGGCGTTGGTTTTGTAATTATCATTTATAACATTACCTGCAACCCTATGAATGTCAGTGGATGCAAGTCAGTTTTATTTATTTATTTATTTTTTGGCAAAAACATATATATGTAGTTTTCTTATATGTACAGTTAAATTCCAGTTTATATTTTTGAGATATGAGCATATGGCATTATACTAAGAGAACTAAACAAGTACGAACAGTCAAAATGTTATTATCTGTTATTGTGTTATTAGAGTCAGAGAGTAATGGTTTCATTACTGCTCTTTGTGTGTCTTCTTAGCGGGTGTTACTGGGTTAGCTAAACTTTATAACCTCATTTTGGTTTCCCATTGCTAAGTGCTATGCATGTGTCACAAAAATATTTTTCAACATGTCAAATACAACAAAAATGTTCAAGTAACAAAGGAAGAAATCAGCTATGATTTTGGTTATGGGGGTCATAGTTCCAGAACCAGCTGACTATAAAACACTTTATCTAATAATAGTGTTTTATCCATATTTTTAGGAATGTTTATAATGTGAATATCATTTCATCATGGGCTACAATCATTTAAAACTGAATCCACATGGTAAATACAAGATGGTGTGTTTTCACTGGTGAGATTTTTATTTTTTAAATAGTGATGTTTGTTCTCTCACAAATGGCCATGCACCTTATTTTCTCCCTTATTCTTACTTAGAAGAGTATCTCATTATCTCACTAATGAGAGATCTTGTGAAATCTGTCCTCCACTTTTAGATGCATTAAAAAAATGAGAAATTGGACCATTTCCTTCAAAAGATATATTTTTAAGTTGTCTTCTTTCTTGATTTTGTCAACACTTGGTCATATTTTCTTCTATTTTATCATTATCTCCCTCTAATTTTAGTTTAGCAATCATGTGATTTTAAAATATAATCTGCCTTAAGTAATGAAGATATTTTAATTTTTCACTAAATAATTTACACATTTGACAATACGTATTTCAACTCCATCCTGATATTTAGTAGGCTCTGAACATGCAAACAATATAATATTTTGCCTATGCTTGAGTATAAAGAGTTTTCCAGAACTATCTGTGATAGTCATTGAGGGGCTCCACTCATTTCTCCCATCACGAGAATCTAGTTACTGTGATATGTGTAGTTGGCAAATGAGTTTCAAATATCTGTTGCATTTTTGAATTCATGCTAAGGCCATACTCTCTCATGGGTGTTCCCAGCCAGTGACTAAGATTTCTGGGTTGATAGAACTGAACTATTCCTGCTGATCACAGAAAACTTTTGATGGGAAATCTTTACTCCGGTTCTCCTCATTAGACATGCAATGAAATTTCACAGAGCTGCACTGTGAGAGAAGTTACTTTGAGCCCTTCCTTCTTCCTTTATACATGACTGTCTGAAGGTTTCTCACTGCCTACTTCTTTGTCCTTTCTCCTTTATTTTTCAGAGACAATTTTCCCAATAAATATTGTGCATGTGTCTTGGTGTCTGCTTACAGAAAGGTCCCAAATGGTGTACTAGTGATTTTTGTAGTAAAATCACAAACTAGTAACAGCTAAAAACTGTTGTGGTAATATCTGAACTACTGTGCAAGTCACCATACTTAGTTGGTAATGATGAAATCTAACATAAGCACACCTACTCAGTTTCTGGATACAAAGTAAAGCACATTCTCTCCCCTGCCAAGGATCTTGTGAATATATCCATGGATTTCCAAAAGAGAATCCCACATGTAATTATAGACCAATGTGTGCCCAGTGTCTGCTCTGTTCTTTTTCCCAGGCTAAGGATATCCCTTGAAGATAATTATTGCCTTCAACTGGCATGTGAATGCATGTTTGTAAATGCCACCATTGTCTCTCAAGATTCTCAAAAACACAATTATTGGGAATTCTAGGGAACTACTAGCAATAGGGAATTCCCACACTCCCTACAGAACATGTTGAAGAATCATTCTAACAGTGTTAAATGTTTCAATCAGTAAACCATTTCAACCAGGCCTTGAAATTAGATTGCATGTGCCCAGAACATTTCAATGTACATAAACCAGATTCTATAACTTCAAATAAATTGCTTGTAAAAGAATACTTCCAGAATATTTCTACAAGAAGCAGCAATAATTTGTTGCTATATCACAATGTAATAACCTCTTTAGAAATTAGGCCTATTCCTCAGATTTACATTTCTTTAGAGTTGCAACTGTATTTTTCACTGTAAGCAAGAGTGTTTGCTAGATGTCTTTTAGGTCAAGTGTGTTTATGTTTAAGAGTTCTATATCATTTCTGATAGCATATCTAGTTGACATATCAATTATTAAGTGGAACACTGAATTCTTCAACTATTTTTTGCTGGTAGTGCACTTCTCTCCTTAAACATATTTTGTTTGTCTGTCAGTCAGCTTTAGTCCCCAAATGTCAATATTAATCTGACTCATCAAAATTATTCACAGCTTTAAATTATATTGTATCATTTCTCAACCTGAACATTTGTCTCCAGATAAGTCCTAAGAAAATTTTATTAAGATATTCTCCAATTAAAAATTGTACTGGGAGGTATTAAAATCACAGTGTTTATTTTTAAAATATACATTAAATCGGAATGAATATTTGCTCAGGGACCTGGGCAGGAAACAGATGGCACAATCAAACTGGGTATTTGAAGAAAGTTAAAAATAAAAAAGCTATTACAAATATGTTGACTGGGTTTAGGGAATTTAAGAAGGGAAATTTCAGTACCAGGGCTGGGAAGTCATTTGCACGCTAGGACTGAAGTGGCAAGGGGAGAAGGTGCTTACTAGAAAGCAAAGCATAGCTCTACAAAGAGGGTTTGGAAAGGACTTGTACCTAAGGAGAAATGCAGCCAACCTGTGACCCATCAGCTAGGGAGCTGGGGTACAAGTACCCTACTCCTCTTTTCCCTGGTCTCCTATTTTCTACCAGTGCCTCTCATTGTCTGATCCAAGTAGGGAACTGAATGCAACCCCTTCTACTTAATCTTCCCAAGTAGACAGCAAGATGAGAAATAATTAAGAATGGATGCGCTGAACAGGAGTGGTCAAAGTCAGAATCCTTTGAATTTAGGGGGAATGCTTTCAACTTTTCCCCATTCAGTATAATGTTGGCTGTGGGTTTGTTGTACGTGGCTTTTATTATTTTGAGGTATGCTTTTTATATGCCTAGTTTCTTGAGGGTGTCTTTATCAAGAAGAGATGCCGGATTTTATCAAATGCCCTTTTTGCATCTACTAAGATGCTCGTATGATTTTTGTCCTTAATTCTGTTTATTTGGTAAATCACATTTATTGATTTACAAATGCTGAAACATCCTTGAATCTCAGGAATAGAATCCACTTGATTACTGTGTATTATTATTATTATGGAGATGGAGTCTCACTCTGTTGTCCAGGTTGGAGTGCAATGACGCAACCTCACCTCACTGCAACCTCCGCCTCCCAGGTTCAAGTGATTCTCCCACCTCAGCCTCCCAAGTAGCTGGGACTATAGGCACGTGCCACCACGCCCAGCTAATTTTTGTATTTTTAGTAGAAAAGGGGTTTTACCATTTTGGCCAGGATGGTTTCAATCTCTTGAACTCGTGATCTGCAGGCCTCGGCCTCCCAAAGTGCTGAGATTACAGATGTGAAACACTGCGCCTGGCCATCTTTTTGATGTGCTGGTAAATTTGATTTGCTAGTATTTTGTTTACAATTTTTGTATTTATGTAAATAAAGGATACTGGCCTGCAGTTTTACATTTTTGTTGTTGTTGTGCTCTTGCCTGGCATTGGTATCATAGTGATGCTGGTTTTGTAGAATGAGTTAGAGGGGATTCTCTCCTACTTAAGTTTTTGGAACAGTTTTAGCAGGATTAGTACCAGTTTTGTGTACATCTGAATATTGCCCAAAGCAATCAACAGATTCAACACAATTCTTATCAAATTACCAATGTCATTTTGCACAGAATTCAGAAAAACAGTACTGAAATTCATATGGAATTAAAAAAAGAGAGATCAAATAGCCAAAGCAATAGTAAGCAAAAAGAATAAATCTGGAGGTAGCACATTACCTGACTTCAGATTGTACTTTTAAGCTATGGAGTAACCCAAACAGCATAGTACTGGTATAAAAATAGACACACATATTGATTGAACAGAATAAAAAACCCAGAAAGAAAGTGAAATACCTACAACCAACTGATCTTTGATAAAGTTTACAAAAATATACACTAGAGAAAGGACACTCTATTCAATAAATGGTGCTTGGAAAATCGGGAAGCTATAGGCAGAAGCGTAAAACTGGACTCCTGTCTCTCATCATATAAAAATTAAGATGAATTAAACTCCTGAAACTGTCAATGTAAGACTTGAAACTATAAAGTTCCTAGATAATATTTATGAAAAACTCTTCTGAACATTGGCCTAAACAAAGAATTTTTGACTTAAGTCCTCAAAAGCAAACACTATCAACACAAACATAGAAAAATGGGACTTAATTAAACTAAGAAGCTTTTTACAGCCAAAGAGGCAATCAACAGAGTATGTAGGCAACTTACAGAATGGGAGAAATATTTGCAAACTATGCACTCGACAAAGGGCTAATATCCAGAATCTACCAAGAACTCTTAAAAAAGCTCAATGAGAAAAAAGCAAATAAGCCAATAAAAAGTGGGCAAGTGACATAAAAAAATTCTCAAAAAAAAAAAAAAAAAAATACAAGTGGCCCCAAAACCTATTAAAATGCTAAACATCATTAATTATCAGAGAAATGCAAATCAAAATTACAATGAGTTATTATTTTATTCCAATCAATATGACGGTTATTAAAAAGTCCAAAAACAACAGATGTTGGCAAGGCTGTGGAGAAAAGGAGACACATACACTGCTTGTGGGAACGTAAATTAGTGCAGCCTCTATGGAAAACAGTATGGAGATTCCTCAGAGAACTAAAAATAGAACTACTATTTGATTTAGCATTCCTACTCCTAGGTTTCATCTAACCTATGGAAAAGAAATCATTACATTAAAAAGTCACTGTATTAGTCTGTTCTCACACTGCTAATAAATACATACCTAAGACTGGGTAATTTCTAAAGGAAAGAGATTTAATTGACTCACAGTTCTGCATGGCTGGGGAGGCATAATTATGGCTGAAGGTGAATGAGACGCAAAGTCACGACTTACATGGCAGCAGGCAAGAAGGCATGTGTAGGGGAACTCCCATTTATAAAACCATTCAGATCTCGTAAGACTTATTAACTATCGTGAGAACAGCACGGGAAAGCCCTGTGCCTATGGTTCAGTTTCCTCCCACCAGGTCCCTCCCATGACATGTGGGGGTTATTACAGTTCCAGCTTAGATTTGGGTGGGGACACAGAGTCAAATTGTATCATTCTACACTTGACTCCTCCCAAATCTCACATCCTCATATTTCAAAACTAATCATGCCTTCAAATCTTAACTCATTGCAGCATTAACTCAAAAGTCCACACAGTCTAAAGTCTCCTCTAAGATAAGGCAAGTTCCTTCTGCTTATGAGCCTATACAATCCAAAGCAAATTACTTCCTAGGTATAATGTGGGTACAGGCACTGGGTAAATACACTTGTTCCAAATGGGAAAAATTGGCCCCAAAAAGGGGGCTACAGGCCCCATGCAAGTCCAAAATCCAGGGGGGCAGTCAAATCTTCAAACTGCAAAATGATTTCCTTTGATTCCATGTCTTGTATTTGGGTCATACTGATGCAAAAGGTGGGCTCCCATGACCTTGAACAACTCCACCCCTGTGGCTCTGCAGGCTACAGCCCCCTGCCAATGGCTTTCACAGTCTGGCATTGAGTGTTTGCAGGTTTTCTAGGTGCACAGAGAAAGCTATCAGTGAATCTACTATTCTGGAGTTGGGAGGATAGTGGCTCTCTTCTCATAGCTCCACTAAGCAGTGCCCTAGTGCAGACACAGTGTGGGGGCTCCAACCCCACATTTCCCTTCTGCACTGACCTAGCAGAGGTTCTCCATGAGGGTCAGGCCCCTGCAACAACCTTCTGCCTGGACACCCAGACGTTTTCATACATCCTCCAAAATCTAGGCAGAGGTTCCCAAACCTCAATTCTTGACTTCTGTGTACCTGCAGGTTCAACACCATGTGGAAGCTGACAAGGTTTGGGGCACGCACCCTCTGAAGCCATGGCCCAAGGTGTACCTTGGCCCTTTTCAACCATAGCTAAGGTGGCTGTGATGGAGGGTACCAAGTCCCTAGGCTTCACAGAGCACGGGGGTCCTGGGCTGGTACCATGAAACCATTTTCTCCTCCTAGGCCTCCAGTCCTGTGATGGGAAGGGCTGCTGTGAAGGTCTCTGACATACCTTGGAGACACTTTTTGCATTGTCATGGAGATTAATATTTGGTCCCTCATTACTTATGTAAATTTCTGCAGCTGGCTTGAGTTTGTCCTCACAAATAGTTTTTTTTTTTCTATTGCATCATCAGGCAGCAAATTTTCCAAACTTTTATGCTCTGCTTTCTTTTCAAACATTCTAATTCCAAGTGATATATTTGTGAATGTGTAAAATTGAATGCTTTGAACAGCACCCAAATCACCTCTTGAATGCTTTCTGCTTAGAAATTTCTGCCAGATACCCTAAATCATCTTCCTCAAGTTCAAAGTTCCACAGATCTCTAGGTCAGGGACAAAATGCCACCAGTCTCTTTGCTAAGGCATAACAAGAGTCATCTTTGCTCCAATTCCCAACAAGTCCCTCACCTCCATCTGAGACCCCCTCAGCCTGGTACTATCAGTGTTTTGATTAAAGCTATTCAACAATTCTCTAGAAGTTCCAAACTGTCCCATATCATCTTGTCTTCTCAGCCCTCTAAAGTGTCTCAAACTCTGCCTGTTACCCAGTTCCAAAGTTGTTTCCACATTTTGTATCTTTACAACCACACCCCACTTAAATGGTACCAATTTACTGTATTGGTTGGTTGTCATGCTGCCAATAAAGACATATGTGAGACTGGGTAATTTAAAAATAAGAGATGTAATTGACTCACAGTTCCACGTGACTGGGGAGGCTTCACGATCATGGCTGAAGGCAAATGAGGAGCAAAGTCACATCTTACATGATGGCAGGCAAGAGGGCATGTGCAAGGGAACTCTACTTTATATAACCATTAAATCTCATAAGAGTTCTTCACTATTATGAGAACAGTACAGGAAAACCCCACACCCATGATTCACTTACTTCCCACCAGTTCCTCCCAGGACATGTGGGGATTATTAAAATTCAAGGTTAGATTTGGGTAGGGACATAGAGCCAAACCATATCAGTCACCTTCACTGGTATGTTAATGACCATACTATTCACAATAGCATAGTCATGGAATTAAGTGTCTGTCAATGGATAATTGAATAAAGAAAATGCAGTGGGTATACACACACACACACACACACACACACACACACACACCAGAAATACTACACAGCCATACAAAGGAATTAAATCATATCTTTTGCAGCAACACAGACAGAACGGGAGGGCATTACCCAAAGTGAAATGATTAAGAAACAGAAAGTAAAACAAAACAAAACCCGGTACATTCTTACTTATAAGTAAGAGCTAAACAATGGACATACAAAGAGGAGCCATAGATTTTGAAGACTCCAAAATGTGGTAAGATGGGAGGAGGTAAAGAATGAAATATTACCTATTGGGTACAATGTATGCTATCCAGGTAATGGGTACCCTAAAAGCCCAGAATAACCTAGTACACAATGTATCCATAAAATACAAATGCATTTATGTTCACTAAATCTACAAAGATAAAAAAAGAAAAAAGTAATGGATGTGGAGAGCAAAGATAAAACATTCAGCACAATATCCAAATGTTTAAATCCCCGTTCCCCAGTAATTCAAATCAGTGTGAAATAGTAGAAAAAGCAAGGGCTTAGGAGTCCCATAGATCTGATTTTGACCCTTGGTCCCCACCATCTTTTTTTGTTTCCTTGAACTTTTTTACTTAACCCCTCTAAGCACTTTAAATTTTCTCTGGACATTTAAGATAATACATGCAGAGCACTGAGCTCTGTTAGACATCTAATGCATACTAACAGCTCTAATTATTTCTGATTAATGAACAAGATCATAACTTAAATTGCTTTTATGTAAATGAAACCCCATATATCCCTATGCCAGTACACACTGTTCTAAAATTCAAAGAATTTTCTATTGAAAATTGAAAGTAAAACTAGGTCAGAAATTTTTAAACTTTAAAGTACCAAATATCACCTAAGAAGTTTGTTAAAATGTACATTCCTCAACCCTTACATATAGATTTGATTTATTCTTTCTGGAAAGTTCCCAGGAATTTATCTTTTTAAAAATAATCTGATTTGCTCCTGATGTCGGTGGCCTATTGGATCAATTTGACTCCCTACCATAACTGTGTATGTGTAACCTATAGTAACGTGTTCATTTATTATTTTGTATGAATATCTAAATGTAATTCAGTTAATTCAATTTTTAACTTTTGGAACTACCTGTAGTTGATATACAGTTTTAACTGGAGAATGGGTTAACATATCAAATATAATAAATATAATTAATAATAAATCTGGAAACAGTAGATATACAGTCATACACTGATTAACAACAGAAATACATTTTGAGCAATGCATTCTTAGGTGATTTTCTGATTGTGTGAACATCACAGAGTGTATTTACACAAACCTGGATGGTCTAGCCCACTACACATCTAGGCTATATAGTACAGCCTATTGCTCCTAGGTTACAAACCGATATAGCATATTACTGTACAGCACGTTACTGAACTAAATACTCTAGACAATTGTAGCACAGTGGTATTTGTATACCTAAACATAGAAATGATACAATAAAAATAAGATATAGGAAATAAAAATGGTACACTTGTAAAGGCAAGTTACCAGGAATGGAGCTTGCAGGACAGGAAAGCTATAGTTTTTTTTCTTTACAAACTTTTAGTTTTATTAACCTTTGACTCTTGGAATAACATTTAGCTTAAAATAAACACAATGTATGGCTATATAAAAATGTTTCCTTTATGTTCTTGTTATACAAGCTTTTTAAATTTTTTATTTATTTATTTTTACTTTCAAAAATTTTTATTAGAAAATTAGACATAAACACACACACTAGCCTAGGCCTACAGTGGATCAGAATCATGAGTATCACTGTCTTCCACCTCCACATCTTGTCCCACTGGAAGGTCTTCAGGAGCATTAACACACATGGAGCTGGAATCACCCAAGATAATGCATTTTTCTGAGACATCTCCTGAAGGAACTGCCTGAGGCTCTTTTACAGTTAACTTGTTGTTGTTTTTTTTAAGTAGAAGGAGCATGCTCTAAAGTAATAGTTTACAAATATATTGTATAATAAATACTAAGCGATAGGAATTTTTCAGCTCCATCTAATCTTATGGGATTACCATCACATATGTAGTCTGCTGTTGAACAAAATATCTTTATGTGGCCCCTGTCTATCTCATTTTATTTGTGCAATTTCTCTTTATTTATACACTCAAATAGAATTGGAATGATTAATCTATTCACTCACTGCAGATAGAATAGTTTTTAGTCATCAAAATTTATGGCATTTATTTATTGAAATGTTATGTCTTTTATATGAAATTTACAATTTATGTCATTTTAAATGTACTTTAGTATCTATGGCTACCTAATGTATGCATTTCAGTTTTTGTTTTAACATATCACTGAAATTTTAAATTTAAGATGTATTAAGATTATGCTAGTTTTATTAATCAGGGCTTTCATTGTCATACAAATGAGGCAACCGTCTGCTGAGTTCCAAATGAATGAATTCTACCTAGTTAACGAGCATAATGAAAAAGTAACTACCTCTGATACCAATTAACTCTTTATAATGTTATTCACCACTGAAATGTGCCAGTATTTGATTTATAGATGGCCAAACAGGAAGAGCTCTGGTCCGCAGCTCACAGGGAGATCAACACAGAAGGCTGGTGATTTCTGAATTTCCAACTGAGGTACACAGCTCAGCTCACTGGGACGGGTTAGACAGTGGGTGCAGCCCATGGAAGGCAAGCTGAAGCAGAGTGGGGTGTCGCCTCACCTGGGAAGCACAAGGGGTGGGGAACTCCCACCCCTTGCCAAGGGAAGCCATGAGGGACTGTGCCCTGAGGAATGGTGCATTCTGGCCCAGATACTACGCTTTTCCCTCGGTCATCTCACCCTACAGACTAGGAGATCCCCTCAGGCGCCTACACCACCAGGGTCCTGGGTTTCAAGCACAAAACTGGGCAGCCATTTGGGGAGACACCGAGCTAGTTGCAACAGTTTTTTTTTTTTTTCCCCCATAACCCAGTGGTGCCTGCAGCGCTAGTGAGAGAGAACCATTCAATCCCCTGCAAAGGGGACTGAGCCAGGGAGCCGAGTGGTCTAGCTCAGCAGATCCCACCCCCATGGAGCCCAGCAAACTAAGATCCACTGGCTTGAAATTCTCACTGCGGGCACAGCAGTCTGAAGTCAACCTGGGATGCTTGAACTTGGTGGAGGGAGGGGCGTCCACTATTACTGAGGCTTGCATAGGAGATTTTCTCCTTGCAGTGTAAACAAAGCCACTGGGAAATTCTAATTGGGCTGAGCCCACTGGAGTTCAGCAAAGCTGCTGTAGCCAGACTGCCTCTCTAGATTCCTCCTCTCTGAGCAGGGCATCTCTGAAAGAAAGGCAGCAGCCCCGGTCAGGGGCTCATACATAAAACTCCCATCTCCCTGGGACAGAGCACTGGGGGAAAAGGGTGGCTGTGGGCGCAGCTTCAGCAGCCTTAAACATTTCTGCCTGCTGGCTCTGAAGAGAGCAGTGGATCTCCCAGCACAGCACTTAAGCTCTGCTAAGGAGCAGACTGCCTGCTCAAGTGGGTCCCTGAGTCCCATGCTTCCTGACTGAGAGACAACTCCCAGCAGAGGTCGACAGATACCTCATGCAGGAGAGCTGCAGCTGGCATCTGGCGGGTGCCCCCCATGGGATGAAACTTTTAGAGAAAGGAACAGGCAGCAATCATTGCTGTTCTGCAGCCTCTGCTGGTGATACCCAGGAAAAAAAGGGTCTGGAGTGGACCTCCAGCAAACTCCAGCAAACCTGCAGCAGAGGGGCCTGACTATTAGAAGGAAAACTAATGAACAGAAAGGAATAGCATCAACATCAACAGAAAGGACATCCACACTAAAAACCCTTCCGAAGGTCACCATCAAACACCAAAGGTAGATAAATCCATGAAGAGGAAGAAAAATGAGTGCACAAAGACTGAAAATTCCAAAAACCAGAATGCCTCTTCTCCTCCAGAGGATCACAACTCCTTGCCAGCAAGGGAGCAAAACTGAATGAAGAATGAGTTTGACAAATTGACAGAAGGAGGCTTCAGCAGGTGGGTAATAACAAAATCCTCTGAGCTAAAGGAGCATGTTCTAACCCAATGGAAGAAAGCTAAAAGCTTTGAAAAAAGGTTAGATAAATTGCTAACTAGAATAACTAATTTAAAGAAGAACATAAATCATCTGATGGAGGTGAAAAACACAGCACAAGGACTTCGTGAAGCATACACAAATATCAATAGCCAAATCAATCAAATGGAAGAAAGGATATCAGAGATTGAAATCAACTTAATGAAATAAAGTGTGAAGACAAGATTAAAGAAAAAAGATTCAAAAGGAACAAAGCCTCCAAGAAATATGGGTCTATGTGAAAAGACCAAACCTATGTTTGATTGGTGTACCTGAAAGTGACGGGGAGAATGGAGCCAAGTTAGAAAACACTCTTCAGGATATTATCCAGGAGAACTTCCCCAACCTAGCAAGACAGGCCAACATTCAAATTCAAGAAATACAGAGAACACCACAAAGATACTCCTTGAGAAGAGCAACCCCAAGAAACCTAATCATCAGATTCACCAAATTTGAAATGAAGGAAAAAATGTTAAGGGCAGCCAGACAGAAAGGTCGGGTTAGCCACAAAGGGAAGCCCACCAGATTAACAGGGGATCTCTCTGCAGAAACATTACAAGCCAGAAGAGAGTTGGGGCCAGTATTCAGCATGCTTAAAGAAAAGAATTTTCAACCCAGAATTTCATGTCATGCAAACTAAGCTTCATAAATGAAGGAGAAATAAAATCCTTTACAGACAAGCAAAGGCTGAGAGATTTTGTTACCACCAGGTCTGCCTTACAAGAGCTCCTGAAGGAAGCACTAAGTATGGAAAGGAACAACCAGTACCAGACACTGCAAAAACATATCAAATTGTAAAGACGATCGACACTATGAACAAACTGCATCAACTAATGGGCAAAATAACCAGCTAGCATCATAATGCCAGCTTTATTTAACCATAACAGGATAGAATTCACACAAAACAATATTAATCTTAAACGTAAATGGGCTAAGTGCCCCAATTAAAAGACACTGACTGGCAAATTGGATAAAGAGTCAAGACCCATTGGAGTGCTGTATTCAGGAGACCCATCTCACATGCAGAGACACACATAGGCTCAAAATAAAGGAATGAAGGAATATTTACTAAGCAAATGGAAAGCAAAAAAAAAAAAAAAAAAAAAAAAAAACCAGACTTTAAACCAACAAAGATCAAAAAAGACAAAGAAGGGCAATACATAATGGTAAAGGGATCAAAGCAACAAGAAGAGCTAACTATCCTAAATATATATGTACCTAATAGAGGAGCACCCAGATTCATAAAGCAATTTCTTAGAGACCTACAAACACACTTAGACTCCCAGATAATAATAGTGGGAGACTTTAACATCCTACTCTCAATATTAGACATAACATTGAGACAGAAAATTAACAAGGATATTCAGGGCTTGAACTCAGCTATGGACCAAGCAGACCTTATAGACATCTACAGAACTCTTCACGCCAAATCAACAGAATATACAAAAGCACCACATCACACTTATTCTAAAATTGACCACAAAATTGGAAGTAAAACACTCCTCAACAAATGCAAAAGCACAGAAATCATAACAAACAGTGTCTCAGACCACAGTGCAACCAAATTAGAACTCAGGATTAAGAAACTCACTCAAAATTGCACAGCTGCATGGAAACTGAACAACATGCTCCTGAATGACTGCCGGATAAAGAAAGTAAGGCAGAAATAAATAAGTTATTTGAAACCAGTGAGAACAAAGACACAATGCACCAGAATCTCTTGGACATAGTTAAAGCAGTGTTGACAGGGAAATTCATAACACTAAATGCCCACAGGAGAAAGCAGGAAAGATCTAAAATTGACACAGTAATGTCACAATTAAAAGAACCAAAGAAGCAAGAGCAAACAAATTCAAAAGCTAGCAGAAGACAAGAGATAACCAAGATCAGAGCAGAACTGAAGGAGATAGAGACACATACACACACACACACACACACAAAAAAAAACCTTCACAAAATCAAGGAATCCAGGAGCTGGTTTTTTGAAAAGATTAACAAAATAGATAGACTGCTACCCATACTAATAAAGAAGAAAAGAGAGAAGAATCAAATAGACACAATAAATAACAATAAAGGGGATATCACCACTGGTCCCACAGAAATACACACTATCATCAGCTAATACTGTAAACACCTCTATGCAAATAAACTAGAAAACCTAGAAATGGATAAATTCATGGATAAATAACCCTCCCAAACTAAACCAGGAAGAAGTCGAATCCCTGAATAGACCAATAACAAGTTCTGAAATTGAGGCAGTAATTATTAGCTACCAACCAAAAAAAAAAAAAATCTCAGGACCAGACAGATTCACAGGCACATTTTACCAGAGGCACAAAGAGGAGCTGGTACTATTCCTTCTGAAACTATTCCAAGCAATAGAAAAAGAGAGAATCTTGCCTAACTCATTTTATGAGGCCGGCATCATCCTGAGAGTAAAACCTGTCAGTGACACAACAAAAAAAGAAAATTTCAGGCCAATATCCCTGATGAACATCCATTCAAAAATCCTCAATAAAATACTGGCAAACCAAATCCAGCATCACATCAAAAAGCTTATTTACCATGATGAAGTCAGTTTCATCCTGGGGATGCAAGGCTGGTTCAATATACTGAAATCAACAAATGTAATCCATCACATAGACAGAACCAGTGACAAAAACCATATGATTATCTCAATAGATGCAGAATAGGCCTTCAATAAAATTCAACATCGCTTCATGCTAAAAACTCTCAATAAACTAGTATTGATGGAATGTATCTCAAAATAATAAGAGCTATTTATGACAAACCCGAAGCAAATATCATACTGAATGGGCAAAATCTGGAAGCATTCCCTTTGAAAACTGGCACAAGGATGCCCTCTCTCACCACTCCTATTCAACATAGTATTAGAAGTTCTGGCTAGGGCAATCAGGCAAGAGAAAGAAATAAAGGATATTCAAATAGGAAGAGAGGAAGTCAAATTGTCTCTGTTTGCAGATGACATGATTGTGTATTGAGAAAATCAACACTGGGTGTGGTGGCTTATGCCTGTAATCCCAGAGCTTTGTGAGGCTGAGGCAGGCAGATCATCTGAGGTCAGGAGTTTGAGACCAGCCTGACCAACATGGAGAAACCCTGTCTCTAGTAAAAGTACAAAATTAACTGGGCATGGTGGCACATGCCTGTAATCCTGGCTGCTTAGGAGACTGAGGCAGGAGAATTGCTTGAACCCAGGAGGCAGAGGTGTGGTGAGCTGATATCATTCCACTGCACTCCAGCCTGGGCAACAAGAGTGAAACTTCATTGCAAAAAAATAAAATAAATAAATAAATAAATACAAAATAAAAAAAATAAAAAAAGAAAAGAAAATCTCATTGTCTAGCCCAAAATCTCCTTTAGCTGATATGCAACTTCAGCAAAGTCTTAGGATACAAAATCAATGTGCAAAAATCACAAGCATTCCTATACACCAATAATTTTCAGAGAGCGAAATCATGAGTGAATTCCCATTCACAATTGCCACAAAGAGAATAAGATAACGAGGAAAATAATTTACAAGGGATGTGAGGACCTTTTCAAGGAGAACTACAAATCACTGCTCAAGGAAATAAGAGAGGACACAAACAAATGGAAAAACATTCTATGCTCATGGATAGGAAGAATCGATATAGTGAAATAGCCATACTGTCCAAAGAAATTTACAGCTTCAGTGCTATCCCCATCAAGCTATCATCGACTTTCTTCACAGAATTAGGAAAAAACTGTTTTAAATTTCATATGAAACCAAAAAAGAGCCCATGTAGCCACGACAACCTTGAGCAAAAAGTACAAAGCTGGAGGCATCACTCTACCTGACTTCAAACTGTACTACAAGGTTACAGTAACAAAAACAGCATGGTACTGGTACCAAAGCAGATATATACACCATGGAACAGAACGGAAGCCTCAGAAATAATGCCACACATCTTCGAGCATCTGAACCTTGACAAAACTGACTAAAACAACCAATGGGGAAAGGATTCCCTATTTAATAAATGATGTTGGGAAAACTGGCTAGTCATACGCAGAAAACTGAAATTGGACCCTTTCCTTACAACTTCTACAAAAATAAACTCAAGATGGATTAAAGACTTAAAAGTAAGACTTAAAACCATAAAAACCTTTGAAGAAAACTTAGGCATACCATTCAGGACATAGACATGTCAAAGACTTTATGACTAAAACACCAAAAGCAATCACAACAAAAGCCAAAATTGACAAATGGGATCTAATTAAACTAAAGGGCTTCTGCACAGCAAAATAAACTATCATCAGAGTGTACAGGCAACCTATAGAATGGGAGAAAAAATTTGCAATCTATCCATCTGACAAAGGGCTCATATCCAGAATCTTCAAGTAACTTAAACAAATTTACAGGAAACTAACAACCCCATCAAAAAGTGGGTGAAGAATATGAAGAGACATTTCTCAGAAGAAGACCTTTATGCGATCAACAAACATAAAAAATGGTTCATCATCACTGGTTATTAGAGAAATGCAAATCAAAACCACAGTGAGATACCATCTCACGCCAGTTAGAATGGCGATCATTAAAAAGTCAGGAAACAAAAGATGCTGGATTGGATGTGGAGAAACAGGAACACTTATACACCGCTGGTGGGAATGTAAATTAGTTCAACCGCTGTGGAAGATAGTGTGGCGATTCCTCAAGGATCTAGAGCCAGAAATACCATCTGACCCAGCAATCCCATTACAGGGCATATACCCAAAGGATTATAAATCATTCTACTATAAAGACATATGCACACATATATTTACTGCAGCACTATGCGCAATAGCAAATACTTGGAACCAACCCAAATGTCCATCAATGATAGACTGGATAAAGAAAATGTGGCGCATATACACCATGGAATACTATGTAGCCATAAAGAAAGATGAGTTCATGTGCTTTGCAGGTACATGGATTCTCAGCAAACTAACACAGGGAACAGAAAACCAAACACTGCATGTTCTCACTCATAAGAGGGAGTTGAACAGTGAGAACACATGGACACAGGGAGGAGAACATCACACACTAGTGCCTGTTGGAGGTGGGGGATGGGGAGGGATAGCATTGGGAGAAATACCTAATGTAGATGACGGGTTGATGGGTGCAGCAAGCCACCATGGCACGTGTATACCTATGTAACAAACCTGCACGTTCTGCACGTGTACCCCAGAACTTAAAAGTATAATACAAAAAAATTAAAATATGTTTATCAAATATTTAATGCTCTGAAATTTTTCATGTTTAAGTAAAACATGTCTCCTGTCACGTTTTATTTAAAAGCCTCAATTTAAAATATTTAAATATAATCTTAACTAAATTATAGTAAACTAAATATTGCTTTTGGACCACATAGAGCTTCAAAATAAGATTTCTCTGAGAACCTACAAATGAGTTTACTAAAGAAACAAGAATCAACCAAAAATTTCAAAAAAAAAACAAAAACAAAAAGTAGTTTATTATAGAAATAAGTCAAGCCAAATAGCATTACATAAGAAAAAATGAAAACGAGGAAATACTTTGAACTTTTCTGATGCAGTCAACCACTTGTCTACAGCAAATATGTCACATTTCTTCTTAGAGGCACTCTGACAAGACCTGTGGATATAAGGATTATCAACATACTTTTCCATTAAGAAGAGATTGAAAAACAAGTCCCAAAAGAACATAAGATTCCTAGTCTACGGCAAGCAGTGCTATTGACTGTATGTAATTTATTTGCGAAACTAGGTTCAACTTGCAATGTAAGATGACAGGTTTATGCCTTATTCATGGTAATTCGTTTCTGTTTATTTTTCAAACTATTTTCCACAGCATGGTTCCAACATTCATTTCAGATTCTACATGTAATCTACTTGAGGAAAGATTCAAACTTTCTTATATACTGTAACAAATTTGTGAATTAAAAAAAATCAAGTATGAAAACTAAGATATGTTTGCTGCTGGTGATTCCTTTCTCTACAATTTGCATGAGATGATTATTAATGTTGATTGGCACATTCCTTATGACAAAATAAAGCTTAATAGTACTGTCTGATATCGATTTCCTTAATGTGGATGATTTTCAGGAAGATCATTGTAGACTTAGAATACTTCTGAGTGAAAAGACACCTAGAAAATTAAGATTATAAATGCCCCAAATTATTGGAAATATTAAACAGTCACATTTTTATAGAAAGTTATTCTACTTGAGAAATGGTAGCTTTTCTTTCTTTCTTTTTTTTGGTTTTAAGATGGAGTCTCATTTTGACACCCAGACTGGAGTGCAGTGGCGTGATCTCTGTTCACTGCCATCTCCACCTCCCCGGTTCAAGTGATTCTCCTGCCTCAGACTCCTGAGTAGCTAGGATTATAGGCAGGTGGCACCACACTAAGCTAATTTTTGTATTTTTAGTATTGACGGAGTTTTTGCCACGTTGGCCAGGCTGGTCTTGAACTGGCCTCCAGTGATCTTCCCGTCTCGAACTTCCAAAGTGCTGGCATTACAGGCATGAGTCACCATGCCTTGGACAAGAAATGGTAGCTTTTTAATCCAGTAAAAATGAATACAAAATATTCAGACTCTCTAGTGTTTTCTTCAGTAGTTGTCATTTACTTGTATTTGCTTTACCTGCCCACCCATCAGCTTATATTTATTGGGCACTTATGTAATATAGAGGCACAACACATGGAATATAAAGAATACAGTGAGATTAGTGCTTGATAACCTAATTATAGTGGTTAATATCAGCATTAATTATAATACTTGACATATCTATAATATATACATATATACACTTATTTTGATTTACATTCAGAATTATACATAGTATAAATCATGTGTCCTTTAGTTATGGCTTAATGTTTGAATCTTTTATAAGTTTGGCAATGTTCAATATGAAACTCATTATTGGTCAGGAATAGGCAGAAAGTTGCTGATACACCCACCTAGCATAACACATTAATTTTTAAAACAAAAATGAATCAGAGGTTCAAAGCAGGTTTATACATTTACCTTTGTGTAAAACTAACTTTTTTTTATTCATAGAGGCACAGCAAGAATTTGCTTAGTCATGTCAGTGGAGTTGTGAAGTTATGTTATTTAGGTAATTTTCTGAAATATTTCCATATCTTAAAATTACAGTATTGTTTTCTAATTCCCTTAACTATATTTCAGACAAATTAGTGTTATAAGTCTTTTATGGCAATACCATAACTTAAAACATTATATAGCTGCTTTTTACACAGTATATTCACCATTGCTTGACGTCTTATTTTTGTAATTGTAAGAAAAATTCTAAAAGGGAACTTCCACAATTATATTAACTTCCCTCAAATATAGAAAATGAAGACTTTTATAGAACTTATTTTCATAGAAGATAGTTATAGGAAAGAGGGAATATTTGTGATCTTTAATGACAGATCTGAGTGAGAAGGAATATAATCATTTTTATGTAGAGAAGCAACCAAGATTAAAATATGCTCTCAAATCTCTTTCAAAGTGTAACAGTGAACTATTATGTTCTGAAGAACAATCTACAGATAATCAGTACAAGAAAATTAAACTGCACTAAAATCAGAATATAGCTTTTCACTTTACAAAGCATCACTTTGTTTTATGAACAAAATTTACTACAAACTACTTTTTGATATTAGGATACGTTATGTAAGGTTGAAATAGACATACTTAAAGGAAAACAAAAACTGAATAGTAAAATAAAATGTATCTGATGGGTGGTAGATAAAAAACAATTGCTAATACCAGAAAAACCTCAAAGAGAACTTGGACACATCTTACAGTGACGTTACGGAAGCGTTTATTTTGGATGGGAGATGGCATTAATAAACACGTTGTTTTCTCTAGAATGTTTCTCATATTAAATATCCGCCTGATTATATGCAATGACTAAAATTGCAAAGAGACGCCATGTCTTTTGAAAAGAATTTATAAATAATGTCATACATAAATAAGTGTGCTTCTAAAATAGGTTACTTTCTTTGTTTCTTTCAGTAAATGCTGTTTGTTAAATGTTTCTTTCATGACTTGGAAAAAAGTTCTCTTAGCTTACTGCAAGAGTGTAATGTGATGCTACAGCTGACAGATAACCATATGATACTCTATTCATTCCAGTTTAAAATAATTTGATCTTTGAAGTGTAAATTACAAATTTAAGCAATTCAATCAATATAAAAGATTATAATTATGAGAGTATATTCAATATACTTAACTGACTATAGTCCATATCACTGCTTTTAATCTTTCCAAGCAAATGGCTTCTATTTCTTTCTTTCTTTTTTTTTTTTTTTTGTCTCTATTTAACTTGGGACTGAACAGTAGGCATAATACATTTATCCTAATAAAATTATAATTTTTGTTATAATTCATAGGTTTTTGGAATGAACCTTTAGGAAGTATAGCCAGGAAAAACCTTTATTGTGTTTGCATAGCAGTCAAATATTTCAAAATCTTTCTCCCAGAATCATAAAAGCATGAGAAACTTGCAGCTTAATTTTTTCCTTTAAATGTAAGCTATAAGGTTAATTGCTAAGATAATAAACAGATGCAGTAAAGACTGGCAATAATAGAAAACCTCCTAGAGATTGTCAATTTACCAAACGATTTGTAAATTACTAAATCTTTCATTATCAAATGTATCCACCCTGTGTCCTACCGCATGCTGTTTGAAAGTAGTTGCTTTTCAGTGTTTGCCCTGTTGTCATCCCCTCGATTACAGAAAAAAGTAAAATCCTTCCGTGGTTAAGAACCCTAAACGTAATTTACTTCAGAGAGTTGTTTTGGGGAAAAAATAACTTAAGAAATGCATGCGAATATTCAAGAGGGAACAATGACGCTGAAGGGTCACAGAGAGAGGAAGGAAGAACTTGAGAATACTAATTAAGGACTTTCCATTTCCATAGGCTGCAAATAACTCAGCCCAAAAGATCAGTCCAAAGTGTTATTACTTGCAGAACTCTGATTGTCATTAGCCTGGCACTGGCACCACCATTCCCATTAGTACCCAGATGGACTGGGAGAGTGGCATAAACAATTGCTGAAATGAATCTAGCCACTATTGGTCTCTATCAGTCAGACCAGTGGTGCAATTAAGATAATGCCCCCTACTATGGCATCAGCTGTCACCTGGCAAAGCTTCTCTTATGTTTCTATTTACACAAATTAAGCAATGTTGAAAGAAAACAAAATTTGTATTTAAAAGACAACTTAAAGAAGAAGAAATGTATGCTAGAATTTAAGAGTCCTGGTACTCACTTCTGGTTTCAACTCTTCCTAAGTATCTACATGTCAATATCAATAACTGTATACATACACACATACATGGAAACACACACATACACACAGAGCTATTTTAAATGTCTGAGTATTAATTTCTACAAAGCAAAGAACATACTATAATCATTTTCTACTCCTGATCCTGTGAGAGGTGGTCATACATATTAAAACAGGCAACAATACTGTTCAAATGTAATGTGATATTTCTGTCTGGATGCATTTTGGTCTAGTTCGCAAATAAATTATCTATCATTGTGTGTTTTTGGAGACGTATATTCTAATTAAGAAAATAAATAAACTGATTTATCAAAACTTCTTTCCAGGACACTTACTTACTCATGTATTTATTAATTTTACTAAGTATTTAGTGAGTGATTTCTATTCTTCAGACATTGTGATTGGTCCTGGGCTAGAGATATTCTGTATGTGCCCCATGGAACTTACACTGCAGTTGTAGAGACTCATAATAAATAAAGTAACAAGTATATACTAACACCTCCAGTAGTGATAACTACTAATAAGAGAAATTAAGCAGAATAAAATCAGTTATAAGCTGGGATATTGGGGATATATATTTGAATGAATATTTAGGAAAGGCATCTCTGAAGAGAAAAACTTTATACTCAATAAAGTTGAAGCACGTACCTCAGGTAAAATTCCAGGAAATCATTAAAGCTAAGTAAAACTCAGATACGCCAAACACTAAAATAATGCCCTAAACATTGTGTGATATTAGTCCTTAATGCAATATTTATAAAATATGAATGGTCATGTAAAGATTTTAATGACAAAGATTTAAAAAATAATATTTATGTATCACTGCATTTTCCTTGCTATCCACTGATGACCTCCTTTTTCAGATATTAAGAAAAATCTTAATTAAAATATAATTTATATTTCTTATATTTTCACATTGCACATTATACTGCACATTATTATAACACATAATATATAATATTGCATAAAATATAATATTGCACATTATTATAACACAAAGCACTGACAAAATGCTTTAATTTAAATACTATGATGCAAAATCAGTATAATCCTGTTTATAAGAAAATATGTAATATTGACAGTTTGGCTGAAAATTCAATTTAAATTTAAAGGCAATCTATACTTCCAGAAAAACAGAGACCAAGGAAGTATGCTCTGAACACCTCTAATTCAAGATTCTGGGAGCCATTTAGGGATATGACAGATGAGCACCGAAGGAGTTTGCCATTCCTGCTGTATTTGGAAAGATGGTCAACAACGTTTTCAGTGTGGGGTTGTTTTTTTCTTGCCAGAGGATATTCTCTAATTTGCTTTCAAAAAAGAGTTGCAGGTCATAAGCTTTTATACTTTCCAACTTTGTAAAAAATGACATCATTTTGCCTCATATTACAATGATGGTTTTTTTGTTTTATTTATAATTTAAGGAGTCTATGTTCAAATGTACCTCCCCTTCAGCACTTTGAAGACTATTCTATTCTCCTTTTGTGCCAGCAATTGATAAAGCCACAAAGAAATGATAAATGCTACAGGTGATGGATACCCCATTGACCCTGATGTGGTCATTACACATTGTATGCCTCAATCAAAATATCTCATATACCCCATAAATATATACACCTACTATATACCCATAAAAATTAAAAATAAAACATTAAAAAATAAAAATTGATAAGTAAAGTTTGTTGTAATATGTAGGCCATCTTTTACCTATTCCCCCCAAAAATCCTCAATGTATTTCCCTGGTAACTCTTAGCATTTTATTTGCTTGATTTGAAATTAAACTCTCATGTGGTGTACATGTATGTATATGCGTGTGTGTATTACATACATGTATATACATATATGGATGTATATATTTGCATGTGGTTTTATCACTGTCTGTCTTCTGAGTCTGGGACATACTTGGCTATTTCTTATTCAAATATTACTTTTCATCTCTTCCCAATAGTGTTCCTTCTGGGACCTCTACACAATTGATGTTGCAATTTTTAAACATTTAGTCTATGTTGATTGGGGGAAATGTTTCTCCACAATTTTGATGTTTGTTTCCATGTTGAGAAGGCAAAATTCGGAATCCTTTAACACTTTCCCCAAAGAGTGACATACTTATTCGCAGGCTTTGAAAAATGTTTCTCTGTCCCATCGGTCTTTTACCATTAAGATTGATTGCTAGACTATCTTCTGCCTTTATATATAAAGTTCATTGACAATTCCAGGAAAGAAAGCTAACATCCATGTCCGTAAGTCCAGAATTTTATTTACCCTGTAATGTGGTTTGGCTGTGTCCCCATGCAAATCTCATCTTGAATTGTAGTTCCCATAATCCCCGCATGTTGTGGTAATTGAATCATGGGGACCACTACTCCCATACTGTTCTCGTGAGAGTGAGTTCTCATCAGAGCTGATGGTTACAAAGGGCTTTTCCTCCCCTTTGCTCAGCACTTCTCCTTGCTGCTACCATGCAAAGAAGAACTTTTTGGCTTCCCCTTCTACCATAATTGTAAGTTCCCTGACACCTCTCCAGTCATGCTGAACTGTGAGTCAATTAAACCTCTTACATTTATATATTACCCCGTCTCGTTTGTCTTTATTTGCCGCGTGAGGATGGACTGCCACCTTGCTAAGCAGCAGAAACCCCCTATCCTCAGTGTCATGAAAAAGCTCATGTTACCAGTCATCAGAAGGCTTGTTCTGCCTTTCATCCAAGCTCCTAAACATTGTTTCTGCCTAGTGAACAGATCTCCTTTCTCTTCACTAACGTCTCTTACTACAGTAACCAAATCAAGCAACATCTGGGCTTTTTCTGCCCCCATCCTTAATCCTTGTTTCACCATCTCCACACCCAGTACTCCCTTGGTGTGGATCCTACATTTCATGGATGCAAACCTAAGTTTTCATCTTGGCTTATGTATTTCAACAGAAAGTAATCAGCTTTCAGTTTTTCAATGATTACTCACGATTTCTGGCTCTTCAAGATTTTCCTCTTTGATTACTGATGTATCCATTTTTTTATTTTTAAAATTTTTATTTATTTCTTAGATGTGACATGAAATGGAAAGACTACAGTATACTCTTAGTTCACTGTCATAAAATCAGATTTATCCAGAATCACAAAGGAATATTTTCTTCAACAAAACTATGTTTTCTTTCGTTTTGACAAAACATACTGACAAAACATACTATATTTGGCTTTCATGAGAAAATGAACAAGACACATTCACCCAATCCATATCATAATAAAATCCAATTCTAGTATAATATTCTTCTAACAACATTATGGCAATGATTTATATTTACCTTTAAAATAATTGTGTGTCCATCTCACATAACTTGTTCATTGATTTTTAAAGTGTGGCAATAAACCAGGCATCTCTGTTATAATAAAATTTCATTATAAGTTTGAATAAGGCAGTAAATGAAATTAATTGCCTTTAAGATGTAATTAAAAATATACCTCCAGGAAATAATAGTTATTCTAAATTTTTAATATTTAAGGGCCATCTATTCTTTTTATCTTCTACTTAATGCACTTATGTATTTTTTTCTCCTTGTTACAGGAAAAAACCTGTAACTGCATTTTCCAGAAATTCCTTTTGTTTTATACTTTCCAGTCAGACACTGCAAATCAGAAAATTGTGCACAATTCGAAAGTGAAAAGTGAATAAGTCACAATTCTCAACAGGAAGCTAAGGCTAAGATCAGAAAGAGTCCTTGTAAATTACTTGCTTTTCTGTTGTACAGAGCTGAGAAGCTCGCCAGCACAGTGTAAGCTTTCTGCCAATGCTTGGACTCTGGATGTCCTGCAACTTATTTCCCAGGCATTCTAACAGTTGTGTACATAAATTAGATGTAATGTATATACAGATATTTTGATCTATTTTAATAAATTAAATGGATGAAAGTATACATATTTTAATGCTGAATAAACTAAAAACATCTATGTAATGCTTTTTGTTGTTGTTTCTACAGTTTAGTTTTTTTATTTGTTATAGCCATGCCATTCCTCTCTGCATGAAAATACAAGCATGACTATTTCTTTAAAGAAACTGCAACCCACAAACATATTCCAAAGCAGCTTCAAGATAGATCATTAAAACAACTTTTAATGAGTAACTTTCTCCATCATTCCATGATTCATGCCAGTTAGACTGAAATGTAACCCACAAATAGATTTAATGTCAACTCCGGCAGTAACCCTGCTCCCTCAAAAACCTTTACATACACACACACACACACACACACACACACACACACACACACATATGTATGTTCTGGAATACAGGTGTAGAACGTGCAGGTTTGTTACATAGGTATACACGTGCCATGGTGGTTTGCTGCACCCATCAACCCATCATCTACATTAGGTATTTCTCCTAATGCTATCCCCCCCCCTTGCCTCCCACCCCACAACAGGCCCCAGAGTGTCGTGCTCCCCTCCCTGTGCCCATACGTTCTCATTGTTCAACTCCTACTTATGAGTGAGAAATATATAATGCTTTTAATAAACAATGTGCAACTATAAAAAAACTTGAAGACTATAGCCACAATACATCTAAGTGAATTCAAAAGTCAGATAATTAATATAATGACTTTTTAATAATTTTGAAATTCCTGTAATTTATTTTTCCTATAAAAGAAAAAAGATTTTAAAATATTAAAAATGAGTTTTCTAAAAAAATCAGCATTTCCATATTGTCAAAAAATAAATTAGACCTAAATTAAGGACTACTAAATGATAATCTTTTTATTTGCCCAATGCAGTTGACATAAATACCATTCAAATGTCACTAAGGAAATGAAACCAATAATTTTTTTTTTTTTTTTTACTTGAAATAAATGTTATAGTTGTGGCAAAATTTTAGGGGTTGAGAAATATGAAATTTATTTCTCAAACACAGGCAGTTTTAGTTGCAACTCTTCTTTTTTTGTTTGTTTGTGCTTTTTGTTTTTTGAGACAGAGTCTTGCTCTGTCGCCCAGGCTGTAGTGTGGTGGCACGGTCTTGGCTCACTGCAACCTCCGCCTCCTGGGTTCACGCCATTCTCCTGCCTCAGCCTCCCAAGCAGCTGAGACTACAGGTGCCCATCGCCACGCTCGGCTAACTTTTTTTATTTTTAGTAGAGACGAGGTTTCACCATATTGGCCAGGCTGGTCTTGAACTCCTGAACTTGTGATCCACCGTCCTCAGCCTCCCAAAGTGCTGGAATTACAGGCGTGAGCCACTGCAACTGACCACAACTCTTTTTAATTGATTATTGCTATGGTGAGTTTCACCTTATTTTTTTAATTTTATTTTTTCATAAGTTATTGGGGTACATATGGTATTTGTTTACACGAGTAAGTTCTTTACTGGTGATTTGTGAGATTTTGCACCCATCACCCAAGCAGTTTACACTGCATCGTGTTTGTAATCTTTTATCCCTCACCCCATCTCACTCTTCCTCCCAAGTCCCCAGAGTCCATTGTATCATTCTTATGCCTTTGCGACCTCACACTTAACCTCACGCATATCTGTGAGATTTGGTTCTCCATTCCTGAGTTACTTGACTTAAAATAATAGTCTCCAATTTCATTTACGTCACTGACAATGCTGTTAATTCATTCCTTTTTAGGACTGCTTAGTCTTCCATCATATATATATATATAATATATATATATATATATATATACACACATTATATATATATAAAACCATTTCTTTTTCCACTCGTTGATTGATGGGCATTTGGGTTGGTTCCATGATTTTGCAATTGTGAACTGTGCTGCTATAAACATGCGTGTGCAAGTGTCTTTTTCAAATAATGACATCTTTTCCTGTGGGGAGATACACAGTAATGAGATTGCTGGATCAAATGGTTCAAATTATAGTTCTACTTTTTGTTCTTTAAGGAATCTCCACACTGGTTTCCATAGTGGCTCTACTAGTTTAAATTCCCACCAGCAGTGTAGAAGTGTTCCTTGTTCACTGCATCCACACCACCATCTCCTGTTTTCCTTTTTTTCTGTTGTTGTTATTATGGCCATTCTTGCATGAGTAAGATGATAACACATTGTAGTTTGGATATGCATTTTCCTGATCATTAGTGATGTTGAGTATTTTTTCATATGTTTATTGGCCATTTGTATATCTTCTTTTGAGAACTGTATATTCATGTCCTTAGCCCACTTTTTAATAGGATTGTTTGATTTTTTTCTTAGTGATTTGTCTGAGTTTGTTGTAGATTCTGGATGTCCTTTGTCAGACGTATAGATTGTGAAGATTTTCTCCCACTCTCTGGATTCTGTTTACTATCCTGGCTGTTCCTTTTGCCATGCAAAACTCTTTAGTTTAGTTAGGTCCCATCTATTTATCTTTGTTTTTATTTCATTTGCTTTTGAGTTATTGGTCATGAAATCTGCCTAAGCCAATGTCTAGAAGGGTATTTTCCCCCCTAAGTTATCTTTTAAAATTTTTAAAGTTTTTAATCTTAGATTTAAGTCTTTAATCCATCTTGAGTTGATTTTTGTATAAGGTGAGAGATGAGGATCCAGTTTAATTCTCCTACATGTGGCTAGCCAATTATCCCAGCACACCATTTGTTGAAAAGGGTGTCCTTTTTTGTTTTTGTTTTTTTTTTTTTTTTTGTCAAAGATCAGTTAGCTGTACGTATTTGGGTTTATTTTTGGGTTCTCTATTCTGTTCCATTGGTCTATGTGCCTATAATATCAGTAACACACTGTTTTGGTGACTACGACCTTATGGTATACTTTGAAATCAGGTATTGTGACGCCTTCTTTTGTTCTTTTTTGCTTAGTCTTGTTTTGGCTATGTGGGCTCTTTTTTGTTTCCGTATGGATTTTAGAATTGTTTTTTTCTAATCCTGTGAAGAATGAGGGTGGTATTTTGATGGAGATTGTGTTGAATTTGTAGATTGCTCTTGGCAATATGGTCATTGTCACAATATTAGTTCTACCCATCCATGAGCACGTGATGTGTTTCCATTTGTTTGTGTCATCTACAATTTCTTTCAGCAGTGTTTTGTAGTTTTCTTTGTAGAGGTCTTTCACCTCCTTGGTTAAATATATTCTCATATATATATATATATATATACAGCTATCGTAAAATGGGTTGAATTCTTGATTTGATTCTCTGTTTGGTCACTGTTTGTGTATAGAAGAGCTACTGTTTTGTGTACAGTAATCTTGTATCCAGAAACTTTGCTAAATTCTTTTATCAATTCTAGCAGCTTTCTGGAGGAATTCTTGGGGTTTTCAATGTAAATGATCATATTGTCAGCAAACAGTGACAGTTTGACTTCCCCTATACTGATGTGGATGGCCTTTATTTCTTTCTCTTGTCTGATGGTTCTGGCTAGGATTTCCAGTACTATGTTGAAGAGGAGTGGTGAGAGTGGGCATCCTTGTCTTTTTCCATTTCCCAGAGGGAATGCTTTCAACTTTTCCCCATGTAGTATTATGTTGGCTGTGGGTTTCTCATAGATGGCTTTTATTACATTAAGGTATGTCCCTTGTATGCTGATTTTGCTGAGAATTTTAATCGTAAAATGACGCTGGATATTGTCAAATACTTTTTCTGCATCTATTGAGATGATCACGTGATTTTCATTTTAAATTCTGTTTATGTGGTATATCACATTTATTGACTTACATATATTAAACCATCCCTGCATCCATGATACGAAACCCACAATTCTGGTAGATTATCCTTTTGATATTTTATTGGATTTTGTTACCTACTATTTTGTTAAGGATTTTAGAATCTATGTTCATGAAGGATATTGGTTTGTAGTTTTCTTTTTTGGTTATGTCCTTTCTTGGTTTGGGCATTCAGGTGATGCTGATGTGTACAGAATTGGTGGGTTCTTGGTCTCACTGACTTCAAGATTGAAGTTGCAGACCCTTGCAATGAGTGTTACAGTTCTTAAAGATGGTGAGTCCGGAGTTTGTTCCTTACTCCCAGTGGGTTCGTGGTCTCGCTGGCTTCAGGAGTGAAGCTGCAGACCTTTGCGGTGAGTGTTACAGCTCATAAAGGCAGCATAGACCCAAAGAGTGAACAGCAGCAAGATTTATTGCAAAGAGCAAAACAACAAAGCTTCCACAGTGTGGAAAGGGACTCCAGCAGGCTTGCACTTGCTGACTCAGGCAGCCTGCTTTTATTCCATTATCTGACCCCACCCACATCCTGCTGATTGGTCCATTTTACAGAGAGCTGATTGGTCTATTTTAAAGAGAGCTGATTGGTCCATTTTGACAGAGTGCTGATTGGTGTGTTTACAATCCTTGAGCTAGGCACAGAGTGCTGACTGGTGCATTTACAATCTTTGAGCTAGACAGAAAAGTTCTCCAAGTCCCCACTAGGTTAGCTAGATACGGAGTACCAATTGGTGTGTTTACAAACCTTTAGATGCAGAGTACTGACTGGTTTATTTACAAATCCTGAGCTAGACACAGAGTGCTGATTGGTGCATTTATGATCCCTTAGCTAGACATAAAAGTTCCCTAAGTCCCCACCAGACTCAGAAGCCCAGCTGGCGTCACCCAGTGGATCTGGCACTGAGGCTGCAGGCAGAGCTGCCCACCAGTCCTGAGCCGCACCTGCACTCCTCAGCCCTTGCGCGGTTGATAGGACTGGGCGTCACGGCGCAGGGGCGGTGCCCGTCAGGGAGGCTTGGGCTGCCTGAGAGCCCAAGGCGGAGGGTGGGGCTCAGACATGGTGGGCTGCAGGTGCCGAGTCCTGCCCCATGGGGAGACAGTTGAGGCCCAGCGAGAATTTGAGCACAGCGCCAGCAGTGCTGGGGGACCCAGCACAACCTACGCAGCTGCTGGCCCGGGTGCTAAGCCCCTCACTGCCCTGGGCCGGGGGGCATCAGCTGGCCGCTCTGAGTGTGGGGCCCTCCAAGACTGCGCCCGTGCCCACCAGAACTCATGCTGGACCATGAGCACCACACGCAGCCCCAGTTCCCACCCAGGCCTCTCCCTCCACACCTCCCCGCCAGCAGAGGGAGGCGGCTCTGGCCTGGGCCAGCCCAGAGAGGGACTCCCACAGTGCTGTGGCAGGCTGCAGGGCTCCTCAAGCATGGCCAGAGTGGGTGCAGAGGCCAAGGAGGCACTGAGAGCCAGGGCTGCTAGCATGTTGCCACCTCTCACTGAGTTAGTTAGGGAGAGTTCCTTCTTTCTGTATCTTGTGTAGTAGTGTAAAAAGGATTGGTACCAATTCTTCTTTGAATGTCTGGTAGAATTCTGCTGGGAATCCATCTGCTGTGAGTCCATCTGGTCCTGGACTTCTTTTGTAGGTAATTTTTAAATTACCATTTCAATCTCGCTGCTTGTTATTGGTCTGTTCAGGGTATCAGTTCTCCCTGATTTAAGCTAGGAGGGTTGCATTTTTCCAGGAATGTATTAATCTCTTTTAGGTTTTCTAGTTTATGTGCATAAAGGTGTTCATAGTAGCCTTTAGTAATCTTTTGTATTTCAGTGGTGTCAGTTAAAATATCTCCTGTTTTGTTTCTTAGTGAGGTTATTTGGATTTTCTCTCTTCTTTTCTTGGGTTAATCTTCCTAACAGTCTGTTGTGTCTGACTGCCACTATTACTACTTGAGACCATCACTACAGTAGTTACTACTGTTACTGCTTGAGACCATCATTACAACAGTTACTACTGTTATCACTTGAGACCATCATTACAAGACTGAACGAAGGGAGGAACATAGAAATGAAAACTTAAAAAAAAAAACTTAAAGAAACTGTTCTTTAAGGCAACATGGGGAGAAGAAGAGCACTCCCTGCTTCTTGTGAGCAAAGACAGTCCCCCTTGAGCTCCCACAGCCCTTCTTATTTATTGGGTAACAAAAGCAAGGAGGAGGAGGTAATGATTGGTCAGCTGCTTAACTGATCTCAGGTTCATATTATTACTAACAGGCATCAGATGTACCTAATCACAAGAAACATCTGTGCAGCCTCCAACAGTCTATCAATTTTATTCATCTTTTCAAAGAACCGGCTTTTTGTTTTATTTATCTTTTGTATTGTTTTGTTTCAATTTCATTTAGTTCTCCTCGGATCTTGGTTATTTCCTTTCTTCTGCTGGGTTTGGGTTTGGTTTGTTCTTGTTTCTGTAGTTCTTTGAGGTGTGACCTTAGATTGTGCTCTTTCGGACATTAGAAGGCTATTAAGAACAACTTCAAATCATTTATGGCATTCACTGATTTTTTTTAAAATTATAATTTCATAGATTGTAACAACTTATGAGCCAGAATACTTTGTGAGGATAAAAGATTCAATTGCTCATTCAGAGACATTTTCTGCAACAACACCTCAACAACTTAGATGGGTCACATGGATTCTCAAAAGAATAATTTTTATTGTTAAATGACAAAAAGTATATAGGCCTATGCACAAGGACAAATTGTCAGAATTTAGAGAAAACAGTCATTTACCCACATTCTTCTATGAAAGGAAAGATCAGAAAAAAATCTTCTGGTCTAGTCTGTCTTAGTGTTGTATTCTGTAACTGGCTTCAGGAACATCATTTTATTTATTTTTTTTCCCAAATAGTATCCAGTTTTTGTTTGTGTGTACATATGTATGTAAACTACATGGGTGTTCATACACATATAATTTCTATGTGTGCATATAAAATATAATACATGCACATATAATACTTTTTCGATATGAACATGTATATAATTTGTGCTTATATCTATTAGCCTTATTGTAAGTGTCATCAAATCCTATATTTTGAATTATAGGAAGTATAAGTATAGAAAGCTAGGTGTGTTATTGAATATTTGAGCTTTTGAATCCTTGTATTATCTGCTTATATGATTAAAATACATTGCCTAAAAAAGGAGCCATAATGGAAATGATAATTACGTCACTTAAGATATCTCTACTGACAATAATCTATGTTTTCCCATCTGCCTTCACATTTTGGTATAAAAATGGAAGAAAAATATTTTCATTCTTCAATTATGTTCTCATTAATTTCTAAAGATTATATTTCTATATGCCACATTCATTTTAGACTTTCTGATTTGAACATAACAAAATCCATACAAGATGCTTCACATTATTGGAAACTGTCTCAACTTAGAGGTTATAGGACTCGTAAACGTTTGGAATGATATTTTCATTAGTCTTGCCTCACTCTTCCTTATAATGGACTATTTCACATTGTTTTACACTGTATCATCTCACACATCTCACAATTTTCTCAATTGGTTTTCAGATTTTCTCCTTCATAACCTCCGACCTCTCTCAGCATTCCTTCCTTGGGAATTTTTATAGATAAATTATAACACAATAAAATTCTCATAATATGTTTCTATTTCAGTTATTTTGCTTTATCTTCCACCACTCCTTATTTATTCTCTCAATTTCTCACTAATCTCTGAATGTAACGGTATACTTAGTTCTTTGTTTTTATGCATATATCCTTTCTGTCTATAGATGATTTTTCTTTGTGTGATTTTTCTTTTTTTTTCTTTTTTTATTTTTTTATTATTTAATAATTTCCTTCCATTTTCTTTCTTTTTTTTTTTTATTATACTTTAAGTTCTAGGGTACATGTGCATAACGTGCAGGTTACATATGTATACATGTGCCATGTTGGTGTGCTGCACCCATCAACTCGTCAGCACCCATCAATTCATCATTTATATCAGGTATAACTCCCCAATGCAATCCCTCCCCCCTCCCCCCTCCCCATGATAGGCCCCAGTGTGTGATGTTCCCCTTCCCGAGTCCAAGTGATCTCATTGTTCAGTTCCCACCTATGAGTGAGAACATGCGGTGTTTGGTTTTCTCTTCTTGTGATAGTTTGCTAAGAATGATGGTTTCCAGCTGCATCCATGTCCCTACAAAGGACGCAAACTCATCCTTTTTTATGGCTGCATAGTATTCCATGGTGTATATGTGCCACATTTTCTTAATCCAGTCTGTCACTGATGGACATTTGGGTTGATTCCAAGTCTTTGCTATTGTGAATAGTGCCGCAATAAACATACGTGTGCATGTGTCTTTATAGCAGCAGGATTTATAATCCTTTGGGTATATACCCAGTAGTGGGATGGCTGGGTCATATGGTACATCTAGTTCTAGATCCTTGAGGAATTGCCATACTGTTTTCCATAATGGTTGAACTAGTTTACAATCCCACCAACAGTGTAAAAGTGTTCCTATTTCTCCACATCCTCTGCAACACCTGTTGTTTCCTGACTTTTTAATGATTGCCATTCTAACTGGTGTGAGATGGTATCTCATTGTGGTTTTGATTTGCATTTCTCTGATGGCGAGTGATGATGAGCATTTCTTCATGTGTCTGTTGGCTGTATGCATGTCGTCTTTTGAGAAATGTCTGTTCATATCCTTTGCCCACTTTTTGATGGGGTTGTTTGTTTTCTTCTTGTATATTTGTTTGAGTTCTTTGTAGATTCTGGATATTAGCCCTTTGTCAGATGAGTAGATTGCAAAAATTTTCTCCCATTCTGTAGGTTGCCTGTTCACTCTGATGGTAGTTTCTTTTGCTGTGCAGAAGCTCTTTAGTTTAATTAGATCCCATTTGTCAATTTTGGCTTTTGCTGCCGTTGCTTTTGGTGTTTTAGACATGAAGTCCATTTCCTTAGTGAATTATTCTCTGACTCTCCCAGGCTAAATTAGTTGTTTTATATGCCTTCATCAAATTTAAAAGAGACACCATAAAATTAGGTGTTTTATATGCCTTCATCAAATTTAAAAGAGAGACCATAAAATTAGGCTCTTTGTATCGAAACCAAGCTCTGCTACTTACTTACTGTGTGACTTTGAAAGAATTCGATATCTCTGTGCCTTGATATCTTAATCCACAATATGAGAATAATACAGAGTCAAATTTTTTGTTGCCATCATTACACAGGAAATATTAACACACATCATGGGGTTGTGGAAATTATTTTATTAAAATTTATTCAATGGTTTTAGAAATATGCTAGGCATATATTAAATTATCAATATCAGTTATATTTTCATTATTAGACTATTGCCATCTTTAATATTCTACATTTTCTATATTTTCTATTTTCTATATTTAGCTTTCTGACTATATTTTAAGCTATACAGTGGCAGGAGGTGTTATTTAATTTTCTATCCTTACTGTCTTTCATAGTAAAAAAATGAGGCCAGGCACAGTGACTCATGCCTGTAATCCCAGCACTTTGGGAGGCCGAGGTGGGCAGATCACGAGGTCAGGAGTTCGAGACCATCCTGACTAACACAGTGAAACCCCGTCTCTACTAAAAGTACAAAAAATTAGCCAGGCATGGTGGCGGGTGCCTATGGTCCCAGTTACTCGGGAGGCAGAGGCGGGAGAATGGTGTGAAACTGGGAGGCAGAGCTTGCAGTGAGCCAAGATTGCACCACTGCACTCCAGCCTGGGAAACAGAGCAAGACTCAGTCTCAAAAAAAAAAATTATGAGTTAAGCAATATGTTTATTAAATAGGTAGAACTTACTACCTCAAAATTACCAAGTAATTATTTTTGAACTTTACAATTCACACTCAATAATCTTTTCTTGTTGTAAAATAGAAAACTCTTGAGTGGAATTATTGATTTCCTTCTAATCCAACCTCTGGTTTGCATAAAGCCTAAGTAAGTGTAATAAGGAAAGTGCTGGGTCCCATTCGAATTCTGGGTAAAAGGAAGCCTTTTAAATGTATTATAACAGTACTACTGGATTAAAATGTGAAAAGAAAAAGCACTTTTTAATCGATAACATAGACTTTAAAACTATTCTATTTTGTGCCATTCCAAATAATAAAATCTTAAAATTTGTTAATTTAGAATATGGTTAACTGACAAGTTTTGGTTTTGTAGATACAATATTAATAAATAAGCTATTGTTATTCTTGAAATAATTTATATATATAACACTTCCCAAGAAAAAGAGGGAAAAGTACAAATGTAGATATCCAAGTTAAGCAGCATAAGTAAAAGCTGTATAAGAATCATCTATCTTCATGATCAATTTATTTCCATGGAAGGCGTTATAAAATAGTCTCAGAAATAATCTATGGCTAAACATATTATACTTCTATTTCTTGCAATACAGGGTTAGGAATATTTGGCTTTCACTATTAGAAATGAATGAGATTTCAGTTAAACTTCTTTTATTAATAACCCTATAATGACGTCTAATGTTTCAAGTGAAAGGAAGATTCACAGATCTCTCTATTTTAAATTAAAATCTAAAAATGATTAAGCCTAGTGGGTCATGTCCAAAGCTGAGATAGGTCAACAACTAGACCTTTTGTACAGCTGCAGGAATCAGGAAACCAGAGAGACCACAGGGTGAGACAGGAGGATTATATTTAGGTGGCCAGCAGCTCAGCAGATTAATATCCAAAGGCTGAGCAAGGAACAAAGACAAGGCTTGACTTTTATTCATGCATTTGACAGGGGACGGGTCAGGTTTGTGGAGTGAAACCTGTGGTGAGAAAACACGCTAGCAGAAGCAGAACACAGGTAGTTAATCATACTGTGACAGGTCTTGCAAATCAGGCATGTCTTGTGACCTTTATCATCCTGCACCAATGGGAAAACAGGAACTTACAAAATCCTTGCAAACTTTCAGAAATAGTTACAAACCAGTTATGAGAGCAGAACAAAGAATGATGGCATGGGGAGAGAATTCCAGGGGGAAACTCATAAGAACTTGTATTTCTTGTCCCTGCACTTGGAGCCTATTTATTCAGGGCCCCTGCCTGGTCTTGCAGACAATGTTATCATAGCTCCAGCTGGACTTTGGAGTTAGTCAACCTGGTCAGGAAGAACCTGTTTTCCTTTTACTTGTTATTTTTTCTTATATTTCCTGTTTCAGTACCATTAGTCAACTTGTGAACGCAAAGGAAACAATTGCAAAGTTCTTCAACAAAACCAAAAATGCCACTCAAGTGAACACACAAATGGTTAAGATAGTGAAACAGCCTCATTGCTGACATGGAGGAGGTTTTTGTGGTCTGGACAGCATATCAAACCAGCAACAACATCCTTTAAGAAAAAGCATAACCCAGAGCAAAATCCTAACTTACTCTCTTCAGTTCTATGAAGGCTGAGAAAGGGAGGAAGCTGCAGAAAAAAAACGTGGTTCGGGATGTTTAAGAAGCTGTCTCCGTAACATAAAAGTGCAAGTTGAAGCAACAAGTGCTGATGTAGAAGCTGTAGCAATTTAGAGGATCCAGCTAAGACCATTGATGAATCTGTTAGAGTTTTTTGAACCACAGCAACCGTATCTTGAATAGGGCCTGGGTAAAATAAGGCTGACACCTACTGGGCTTCATGCCCAGTCAGTGGGTCTAAGTCACAGGATGAGACAGGAGGTTGGCACAAGACACAAGTAATAAAAACCTTGCTGATAAAACAGGTTGCAGTAAAGAAGTCAGCTAAAACACACCAAGATTGCGATGAGAGTGACCTCTAGTCTTCCTCACCACTATACTCCCACCAGAGCCATGACAGTTTACAAATGCCATGGCAACATCAGGAAGTTTCCCTCTGTGGTCTAAAAAGGGGGAGGAATTTTCAGTTCCAGAAATTGTCCACCCCTTTCCTAGAAAACTCAAGAATAACCCACCCCTTATTTAGCACATAATCAGTAAATTACCATGAAAATGGGCAACCAGCAGCCCTCTAGCTGCACTGCCTATGCAGGAGCCATACTTTTATTCCTTCACTTCCTTAATGAACTTGCTTTCACTTTATTCTATGCACTAGCCCTGAATACTTTCTTGAATGAAATCCAAGAACCCTCTCTTGGGGTCTGGATTGGGACCACTTTCCAGTAACAAAAGTGGCTACATTTAACAATAGATTTTCATTATAGATGAAGTAGCCCCCTATTGGACTTCTCCAAATACAGATCTACATTAGCCCCTAACAAAAAGTCAGCCCAGCCGGGTGCGGTGGCTCAAGCCTGTAATCCCAGCACTTTGGGAGGCCAAGACGGGCGGATCACGAGGTCAGGAGATCGAGACCATCCTGGCTAACATGGTGAAACCCCGTCTCTACTAAAAATACAAAAAACTAGCCGGGCGAGGTGGCGGCGCCTGTAGTCCCAGCTACTCGGGAGGCTGAGGCAGGAGAATGGCGGGAACCCGGGAGGCGGAGCTTGCAGTGAGCTGAGATCCGGCCACTGCACTCCAGCCTGGGCAACAGAGCAAGACTCCGTCTCAAAAAAAAAAGTCAGCCTATCCTTTGAAGCTTTGAAGCAAGGAACTGACTTCTCTCCAGCCATATAATTCCTACATGAACTGTACCCACAGTGGAAAAGAAAGTGGTTTCTTGAGATGAAACCTACTTCTGCTGAAGATGCCGTGAGCATTGTTGAAACGACAACAAAAATTTTAGAATATTACATAAACCTAGTTAATAATGCAGTCACAGAATTTGAGAGAACTGAATTCAATTTTGAAATAAGTTCTGTGGGTAAAATGCTAATGTAGATCTGACTTTTAGTTGAAGCTAATGCTCGTTTATCATTCTGAAAATCCTAGGGCCCTAAAGAATTATGCTAAAGCTACTCTGCCTGTGTTCTATAAATGGAAAAACAAATCCTGATTGAAAGCATATCTGTTCACAGCATGGTTTCTTGAATAGTTTAAGCCCATTATTGTGACCTAGTACTCACAAAAAGTAAAACATTTCTTTCAAAATATTACTGCACATGAACAATGCACCTAATTAACCAAAAGTTCTGATAGAGATGTACAGGGAGATTAATTTTGTTTTCCTGTCTGCTAACAAAACATCCATTCTTCAGTCCATAAGAAAATAACTAATTTTAAATTTCAAGTCTTATTATTTAAAAATACATTTTATAAGATTATTGCAGCCATAGATACTGATTCTTTTAATTGATTTGGGCAAAGTCAATTGTAAAACTTCTGGAAAAAAGATCACCATTTTTATATTCCATTGAGAACACTCATGATTCATGGGAGAAAGTCAAAATAGAAACATTAAGTTAACAAAGGTTTGGGAGAAGTTGAATCCAACCCTCTTAAATGACTTTAAGGGGCTGAAGACTTTATGGAGAAATTAACTGCAGTTGTGGTGGAAACAGCAAGAAAACTAGAATTAGAAATGCAGCCTGAAAATGTGACTGAATTTGTTGCAATCTCCTGATAAAACTTGAATGGATAAGGACTTACTTCTTACAGATGAGTAAATAAAGTGGTTTATTGAGATGAAATCTACTTCTGTTGAAAAGGCTGTTAAGCATTGTTGAAATAACAACAAAAAAAATTAGAATATTACATAAACTTAGTTGATAATGCAGTAACAGAATTTGAGAGCATTGACTCCAATTTTTAAGGAAGTTCTGTGGGTAAAATGCTATCAGCACCCCATGTTACAGAAAAATATTTCATAAAAAAGGAGAGTCAATTAATGAGGGAAATTTTCGTGCCTCTTTCTTTCTTATTGTAAAAAATTGCCCTAGCCACCCAATCGTTCAGCACCCACCAGTCCTATTAGTCCACAACCATTAATTTCTAGGAAAGACGATTCACCAGCCAAAGGATTATGATTCCCTGAAGGCTCAGATGATCATTAGCATTTCTTAGCAATATAGTATTTTTAAGGAAGGCATGTATATTGTTTTGTAAACAATATTGTATATACTTGATAGACTGCAGTATAGTATTAACATAACATTATATGCCCTGGGAAACAACAACAACAAAAAAAGTGTGACTTGCTGTATTGCAATATTTATTGACATGTCTGGAACGAAACCTGCAAGATGTCCAAGATATGAATGTACTGAGGTCAGGGAGAAGGGTTATTGCTGGAGCAATAACAGCAAGGACAGAAGACAAGAGGAAGGAGCAAGTCTCCTTTCACTCTTCCAGCCTTCCAGTCTCACTCCCTGCACTCTACATGCAGATCTTAAAAGGTAGCCCACTGACAAAGAAGAAATGACATTTGTAGACTCCAATGCTGGAATGATAATGTAAAATATATAAAGATGTATTTGGCACTGGGAACCCAGATCTTAATAATTCACCTAAAATTGTAATTACACAATTACGCCTGGAGTGCTCAACTGATGTGAGCCTGATGGTAACTAGGTTTGATAAAGGCAGGAATGACATGGAGAAATAAATTTAGACTACAAAAATATGAGTATATAATGATAGAGGATAAATTTTAAGTCACCCAGGAATAATGTAATCTATCAACTTCCATTCTTATATAGTCTTTTAATTTTTTTAATGCACTAACTCCAATAAAGATTTAATCTCAGATTTTAATTATACTTGTGAATTACAAAATTGTACCTTACTAGTGGACAGTAATGTTTACACAAATGAAAAAGTGACTGTGTAATTTATGTCTATAAATTTATAAAAATAACTCATTGCATCTTAAGACACATATCATGCATGTGAGTGTTTGAGGTCATTGTATTAGTCTGTTCTCACAGTGCTAATAAAGACATACCTGAGCCTGGGTAATTTATAAGGAAAAAGAGGTTTAATAGACTCATAGTTCCATGTGGCTGGGGAGGCCTCACAATCATGGCAGAAGTCAAAAGAGGAGCAAAGTTACATCTTAAATGACTGCAGGGGAGAGAGAGAGCATGTGCATGGGAACTCCCCTTTATAAAACCATCATATCTCATGAGACTTATTCATTATCATAAGAACAGCATGGCAAAAGTCTGCCCTCATGATTCAATTACTTCTCACTGGGTCCTTCCTACTATACATGGTTATCATGGGAGCTACAAATTGAGATTTGTGTGGGGACATGGTCAAACCATATCAGTCATGTAAAAAAAAATGGAATAATTTCCCCTTTCATATGTAGCTGAAGTCCAGAAATAATTTTTTTCTCCAAAAAATACTTCTACATATTCCTTTGTTTTGGGGACAAGCTTCCTATACATTCTTCTTGTATAGTTTTCTGAAAAATGCTCCTTTCAATATTGCAAATTTAAATTTATTAGATGTCACCACTTCATTGTCCATTTCACTATCAGTGTTTTAGTCCAAACCATTCACGAAGTCTCTAGAAAGTTTCAAACTTTCCCACATCTTCTTGTCTTCTGAGCCCTCCAAGTCTCTAGGAAGTTCCAAACTTTTCCACATTTTCCTGTCTTTTTTTGAGCCCTCCAAACTGTTGAAACCACTACTTGTTACCCAGTTCCAAAGTTGTTTCCACATTTTTGGATATCCTTATAGCAGCATCCCACTCTCTGAGGTACAAATTTACTGTATTAGTCCATTCTCAGGCTGCTAATAAAGACATACCCAAGACTAGGTAATGTATAAAAGAAATCTTTTTTTTTTTTTTTTTTAAGTGGCTCACAGTTCAGCATGGCTGGGGAGGCGTCAGGAAACTTACAGTCATGGCGGAAAGGGAAGCAGACACGTCCTTCTTCATATGGTAGCAGGAGAGAAAAGTGCCAAGCAAAGGAGGGAAAGCCCCTTATAAAACCATTGGATTTTATGAGAACTCATTCACATTAATGAGAACATCATGGGAGTAACTGCCTCCATGATTCAATTACCTCCAATCAGGTCACTCCAACCAGATATTGAGATTATGGGAACTACAATTCAAGGTGAGATTTGGGTGAGGACACAGCTGAACCATATCATATGGTCAAAGTAAACTCTAGTATTTGGGAACGATTTTTGATTTTTGAGGATTGCTAATAAAATTATTCGGGAAGGGCTAAATGGATAATTGGAAGCATAAAAGTGATATAATTATATTTCTATTTCAATCTTATAAAGTATATGATATCAGTTAATATATTATATACCTCATGGCAGTTTCAGGATTAGAAATTTTAGTGGCAGTAGTGAATAAAGACTGAATAAATAAATATTTTTTATTTTCCAAATTTGTAAGTAGATACACAGAGGTTATAAACCTGGCCAAGACTCAAATACCTCATCAGAGGCAGAGATAGACTAATAAAAAAAGAAAAATAGTTGATGTAACCTCCAATCTATTCCAAAATAGCTACCAAGAATACGATATGTTCAACGGAACCACAAATCTTAAAACTGCCATCCTGAGCCATTACTCTTTGACATTGAAAGGAAGAGAGACAAAGTAATACCAACTTAATCTTTTATGTGCATTAAGGTTACAGCATGTGTCTTATTCATCTTCTGATGTTATATTAAATATTTATTATGTAGAAAGCAATCAATGAGTATTTGGATAAAAAAGAATGAAAGGCAGAAGAAAAAAAGGACAAACTGCAAGTTCAGCACTGTCAATTCAGGATCAATTGGCAAATCAAAATAAGTTAATAATTGAGAATTGCACCTTGAGTTTGCATGTAGGTAGAAGCTCTAAGTTCTGATGTTTAATACTCATGTATATCCAATTGCATTTGCGAACTACCTATATTACCTTTATTTAACATTGAATGTCTGAAGAAATGATACCAAAGGCATATATCAGAAAAGAGCTAGTGGATATATACAAATTCAAATTTTCTGTACATAAAATTTAAATACCAATAAATAAAAATAAATATAAAAGTTACAAATTGATCAAAAATATTTGCAAGAGACATAACAGATAACATATAAAAACCTTTATATAGAACTTCTGCAATGCAATTAGAGAAAAAGGAAAGAGTATAGATTGTAATTAAATCTTTAGAATTTCTAAAGCTGTCCATATGATATCAAGCACAACAAAACGTTATTATTAAGCAATATAAAAGAATATTAAGTAATATCCACAACAGCAAATACATACACCTCCTTGCAATAATCTTTGGAAAGACTGTAATCACGGTAAATAAACATAAGCCTGCTTTATGGCATCATTATTATGACTTTCTCTTCTTACCTCTGTCTCCAAGCAAGTAGCTCTTTATGAAGAAAAATGAATAAATAAAATACAAACTTTACGGAAGAAAAATAGATAATAAAGTAGTTATAGAATATGACCACTTATTAGTATTGAATCAATACTTATAACTCAACTAGACAAAACAGGCAAAGAATGAGAGCACTGAGCTGTAACTGGAAAACACAGTAGCTATGGTGTCAATTAATGCTGGATTCACAATGCATTTTCTCTCTGCCTAACTGCATGGATATTGCAACATCATCTACAGTCCCTGTTTACTAAGTTTCATCTAGTCTCTAAGTTTCAGCATTATGTCTGGTGTCAGTGTGGCTGTAGGCAGGGGTGGCCATGTATATTCAGTAATTTTTTGTTCTTGTTCTTATTCTTTGCACTTACTGTGTTTTCTTAAAGTTATCTGTGTGTGTATGTATGTGTGTGTGTGAGTCTATATTCATACTGCTATAAAGAACTGCCTTAGACTGGGTAATTTATAAAATAAAGAAGTTTAATTGACTCACAGTTGAGCATAACTGGGGAGGCTTTGGGAAATTTACAATCATTGCAGTAGGGAAAGCAAACATGTCTTTGTTTATATGGTGACATGAAGGAGAAGTGCTGAGCGATACACGAAGAGCCCCTTATAAAATTATTAGATCTCCTGATAACTCACTCACTATCACAAGAACAGCATGGGGAAAACTGCCCTTATGATTTGATTACCTCCACCTGGCTTCTCCTTTGCCATGTAGGAATTATGGGGATTACCATTCAAGATGAGATTTGGGTGGGGACACAAAGCCTAATCGTGTGTGTGCGCACACGCGCGCGTGTGCATGTGTATGTGTTTAAGCTATGTTTCTTTTGGTCATTGTAATCTATAAGATTTTCCTTTTCTGACAGCAAATGCTATGTATATTTTCCCTAATTGAATCAATCTTTATTTTTTCTTTTAGTGTTAATACTATTACTTTGTTTTAAAGGTCCTTTCAAGATGAAAGGTAGAAAAATAGTTTCAAAGCATTGCTGTTTTTTTTTTTTTTTTTTTCACACTTTTCTCTGTTACAAATAAAATTTACTTTTATCCATGGTGTTTTTCTCTAACATAAAATTATTTCCCAGCAATAACATTTAAATAATCTTAGTGATATCAAATGTCACCTAAAAAAGGAAAAATAATGCATATCTTTTTTGGTGTTATAAATTTAGATGAGATAATGTATGTAGAGTACAAATCCAAGTCCTGGTGTATAATACAGTTCAGATAATTGTACATGAATATGAGTAGATTTGATAATTTTATAATAATCAATTCATTGTCTTTAATAATTGAGAAAATGTGCTACATTTGATATGTATGTTTTTGGGGGAACATGGAAAAATATTCTTTACTTAAATTCTTTAAAGATAACTAGGCATCAGTTGTCTTTTACTAAAAGAACTTTAAGGTCCCTTTGAGCTTCAGAAGCTACAATTGTATTATTGGAACCACTAAGATTTTGACATATTATGAGATGTATTAGTGAGCTTATAATAGTCAAAATATGCTGTCATTACTTTGCCAGTCGATGTGCCTAATGATAAGCATTTATAAGTGGCCAGAGTAATATCAGAGGTACATGAATGCACTCTCTAATAAACACCCATGAAATAACTCTTTCCAGTGATATTTTTGTTCCCATTAAATACAAGAAGCAAAATCTTAATAAATGGGTTTAATGTTTCCTGACAAAAAAAAAAAAAAAAAAATTACAACATACAGTATAATTACTTTTAACTATATTTTGTAACACACATTTCAGCTGATTTTATTTAACAGAATTTCTGCCAAACTTTATAACTTGACAAGTCTTTTGAGATTCCCTGTTGAGAGACAGAAAAGACAGCCACCAATGCTTTGGCACTCTGCCCATGGACGAAAGTAATCTTCTCTCATTCCTTTGAATTTGGACAACATGTAACTTCTTTGTTCCACAGTGTAGTGAAACTGACACAATGTCAATTCTAGCTAGCCTCTGAGGTGACTGACAGCTTATGCATTGGAACCTGGGAGCCCTGATATACTATGTAAAAGACAATATGGAAAAACCTCAAAATGACGGTGAAAAGAGAGGGGTCCAGCTGAGTCTAGCCTTCCAGCTGTAACCACCAATACCTAGATATGTGAGAAAATGTTGTGGAAATGGCACTCCAGTTTATGACACATAAACTCTCTAATTTCTCTATTTTTGTCTTTTCTCTTATCTCAAGCCATTCAGCCAAACGTTCTCCAAATTTTTGATGCCAAAAAGGAGAAAAAATAAAATGACTATTTAAACCCTCAAGTTTTGGGAGTAGCTTTTATAGTTCAAGAGATAACCAAAATGTTTACAATAGCATTTTCCCAAAAAGTTACCAATAAATACCATTTCTGAAACCAAATTTCTAAAAAGTGCATGATTTTAAGGTAGTTTATTCTTGTTAAAAACATTAACAGATTAACATTTAAAAATAAAAAAATAAGTGAGAACATGGTTTTTGATATAAAAGAATTTTTTGAGTGTTTGAAACTGTTTTTAATCCAAAACCTGAAATACTTAGATTACCATGAACACCCAGGATGCTTTATTCTTATAATAATGCAATGTAAATATTTAGATATCTGAAACTAGGTATAGCTAGTTTATCTAGTATAATTAGATATAAGCCAAATCAAACATAAAAATTATTATCAAATAAATCTATAAATTATATACCAATTCAAGTATTTTAATACCATAATGTCCAAACTGTGTATGGATTATAACTTGAGACTCTGTTTTGACTAATTTAGTCAATTTATAAAATTAAATTATTGTTGTTATGTAACATTTTTCCAGTATGCAGAATTTAAACTGTATAATGCTAATTATAGATCAACATAAACTGAAATGGTTCCAGGCAGTGAACTATGCATATTGGACAAAATGTCCTATCAAAGGACTTCTTTTGTTTCCCTCCCTGTCACTGATAAGGTAACTCTAATTGCTGAAAGCAGATGCTTATTAGCATTTAAAATGCATGTAAATTGACTGTCAACAAAGAAGAACTGCTAAAGAATTTGATCCATAGATAAGTGCCTCCACTTAAGTGTAGAAGTAAGTAGAGACTGATAGATAACTTATCACTCTGACAAGAACTGGGTGGCATGGGTGGCAGAGAAGCAATAAAAGAAAAACAGTAGGATAAACTTAAAGGCTGTTTCTATTGTGGTAATTGAATCAATATTTCTGTGTAGTTAAATTTCACATGAGTATTAATATCAAATAAGCATTACATTTTTAAAGCACTGAGAAATCAAAATCTAGAAATTTTGTATGAAACAGAAAAATTACATTACTTAATTAAAATGAACTCTTCTAAAAAGTAAAAAGGTAGAATTGTTTTTATCTTTTTTTCCCCCCATTTTTAGGTCCTTTTAAGATCATAATATAATTTTAACTATATTTTCAATGTGACTAAGGGTCATAATCACACGATTTCTCAATTTGAATAGGTACTTTATTAACTACTTTCCAGTATGACATGATACAAGTAAGGTAAACAGACTAAAAATTTTAAATTACCTTATATTTCCTAATATATTTTCATTACATGTAATTCTAATGGAAAGTAATGTAAATTATCAGTGAGTCTCCTAAATATGAACATTATTTTTAAAAAATAAATTAGATTCAAAGTACTGTAGAATATGTATTTCTCCCTTTGGTTTTCTTGGTAACAGCTAACAAAACACATTTAACCATAAATTATTCCTGGGAGCATTATATATCTATGCATACGATAAAGCAAGCTGCAGCAAAGAGATACATATTCTAATAAGGTGTTTAGATTATATTCCCGTTGCATACATGCAAGTGTTTGCCAAAGTAAATTAAGCTGGAAAGCTATCATTTTCTTGTTACTGATAGAGTTCATCTATATTCAGTTGCATTTCCTTTTTAATATACATTTTACTATCAAATTTCTTCAATCTCTTTTCCTCCTTTAGAATAATCTTCCCTTACTTTTTCTCATTATAATGGTCGCAGAGTGTAAAGCATATCTTATGAGCTCTTACAAGAGCACTGAGCAAGATAATAAATTTCTATTTTTTGCTCCCAAATGTTAATACACATTTTAATAACCATAAGCCAAACGCTGTAGTTTCTTTAAATTATCTAACATGTTTTAGTCTTCTAGATGTGTAATTAACATCTAACATTAAGGGCTCCTCATTTTTTAATTCTAATAAAGCTCTACAAGCATTAAGGAAAAAGGAACTATGTAAAGTACTTTTTATATAATTAAAACAATTATCACATCACCTTCAAATTATCCATTAGTGTGTTTCACATCTCTACAACCTGTGACCTCTCCAACGACAAGATCATGTCATCCTAATTGATATCACCAGAGCAAACCTCCATGTCTGTTATATAGGGAGTTTTCCAAAAAGTTTGACTGAATAAATGGGTGGGTGAGTAGGTGGGTGGAAAGACTGATGGATGAACAGAATGATGCATTGACTTCCTGAAGAGGAAAAATTATGATGGAAAATTAGAGAGCAGACATATAAATGCTTTATATCACTATATATTGTCAAAGAAAAATAGCATCATGATACTTAGCATAAATTTGGCCCACTTTTGTTCAGCATAAGCACAGCTAATTATACATAGGAAGGCATCTGAAAGAATTCTCAAAGACAAACTGAAATGAAATCTTTAAATTCATTGATGTCATCTCTCAAAAAGCAGTGCTTAGACATGCATGTAATTATGCAAGTCAATCATTTACATAAGAAGCATAAAAGCATCCTACAGAGGCAGAAAATTAATAAGAATAACAATTTCTCTATTCAAGCATCTGAGATATCAGAATATAAGTTATCATGCTACACAATACCATTTGTAAATTAGAGCAATGACACCAAAGAAAAGAAATTATTATTCTCTCTATTCAAAGGTATTGAAAGCAAAAGTACAAATCAGAGAGTGAAATATGGTTTTAAAACACGCCGGCACATCAGCGCAGTTTGGCTGAGTGGTCAGACCTCTTTCTTTATGCCATGTTGTGTGGCTGTCTTGTTCACTTCCATCTGTATTTTCTTGTTGCTCACAGTGTAATCCTCACCAATCACACTGTAATTAACTGCACGTATGACTTCTCCAGATTTACCAACAAAGCAACCATTAATGTGCCCACCTTACCAAATTGTTTAACTTAGACTCAAGAAGAATGCCTAATCCCTTTTTTATATCAAATTAAGCACAAAGTTATTAACATTTGCCTGTACATTTCACAGATACACAGACTGGCCCTCACTCCCAAAAAAGAAAAAAATAATAAAGCTTTTTTTATTTTCTCCAGGAAGCTTCCCTCTCTCTAAAGATTATATGAAGTTCTATAAGGCTTGGCTGGAAAACTGATTATTACTGAGAAAGTCCATGGGACCCTTTATCCCCAGAATTTGTTGTTGCATACCCATGAACAAAACAACTTGCTTATCCTCTTTCAGTTGCATAATTCTTCTTTTCCTTTAATTAAAAATTATTATTTAAATTGACATATAAAATTGTATGCATTTACTGTATACAATATGATTTTTTTTAAGTATATATATATACATTGTAGAATGGTTAAATTTAGCTAATTAATACGTGTATTACCTCATACAGTTATTTTTGTGGTGAGAACACTTAGTATCCACTCTCTTAGCATTTTTCAGGAATACAATATAGCATCATTAAATATGGTTGCCATACTGTGCAACAGATTCCTTGAACTTATTCCCTATTTTTAAAAAATAATTTTATTTTAGATTCAGGGGATACACACACAGCTTTGTTACACAGGTATATTGCATGACATTGAGGTTGGAGTATGAAAGGTCCTGTCACCCAGGTAATGAGCATAGTACTCAATAGGTAGCTTTTTAGCACTTGTTCCAAGTAGTCCCCAGTGTCTGTTGTTGCCATCTTTATATTCATGTGCTTCCAGTGGTTAAGTCCTGCTTATAAATGAGAACATGCAGTATTTGGTTTTCTGTTTCTGTGTTAATTCACTTAGGATAATGGTCTCCAGCTGCATTCATGTTTGTGCAAAAGATGTGATTTGGTTCTTTTTATGGCTGCCTAGCATTTAAAGGTGAATATATATTTTCTTTATCCAGCTCACTGTTGATGGGCGCCTATGTTAATTCCATGTGCTTGCTATTGTGCATAGTGCTGCAATGAACATATAAGTGCAAGTGTCTTTTTGGTAGAACAATTTATTTTCCTTTGGAAATATAGGCAGTAATGGGATTGCTGGGTTGAATGGTAGTTTTATTTTAGGTTCCTTGAGAAATTTTCAAACTTATCTCTACAGTAGCTGAACTAATTTAAATCCCCACCAACAGTGTACAAATGTTGCCTTTTCTCCACAGCCTTGCCAGCATCTAGAATTGTTTGACTTTTTAATAAGAGCTGTTCTGACTAGAGTGAGATGGTATCTCACTGTAGTTTTCATTTGCATTTCTCTGATGATTAGTGATGTTGAACATTTTTTTTTCATGTTTGTTGTCCTCTTGTATGTCTTCTTTTGAGAAGTGCCAGTTCATGTCTTTTTCCCACTTTTAAATGGGATTATTTGAGTTTTGCTTGTTGAATTATTAAAATTTCTTTTAGACTTTGGATATTAGACCTTTGTCAGATGCATAGTTTGTGAATATTTTCTCCTATTCTGTAAGGTGTCTTTTTTAGTCTGTTGATAGTTTATTTTGCTGTGCAGAAGCTGTTTAGTTTTTGTTGCAATTGCTTTTAAGGACTTAGTCATAAATTATTTTCCAAGGTTTATGTCCCGAATAGTATTTCCCAAGTTTTCTTGCAGGATATTTTTTTTATGGTTTAAGGTCTTACATTTAAATCTTTATTCCATTTTGAGTTAATTTTTTTTTTATATGGTGAAAGGTTGGAGTCCAGGTTCATTCTTCTGCATACTGACAGCCAGTTAACCCAGCATCATTCACTGAATAGGGCATCCCTCCCCACTTCAGTTGTAAAATTCGGATACAACTGGATTTATGGGAAGCCTGGTCACCAATTTCCAAACATATACATTTACTTAGGAAATATTTAATGTGCTAGGCACTATGTCCGTCACAGACAATACAACATTAAACAAGACAATGTCCTTGCTTCCTGAAGCCTACATTACTGTGACAGAGTGAGAGTGAGACAGACAAATCAATATACAAAGAAGAAAATACCAGATACTGATTAGTATTTGAAAGATGGAAAACAAGAGAATGCAGTATCCATGAGAGACAATATGGATACTGAGGACTAGAAAGTACACGATTTGTGTCTCCTATCCCTAAAGGAGGCAGTATTCTTAGACAGGTTCGACCTTCAGAATGATGTTTCACATGGAGAAGCAGAGTACAACTCAGAGAAGAGGAAGAAGAGCTGTGTGTTGGTAGAAAAAGCTCAGCACTGGGGAGGATAGCATTAGGAGATATACTTAATGTAAATGACCAGCTAATGGGTGCTGCACACCAACATGGCACATGTACACAAATGTAACAAACCTTCATGTTGCGCACATGTATCCAACACGGCACATGTATACAAATGTAACAAACCTTCACGTTGTGCACATGTATCCAACATGGCACA